>NC_077227.1:719223994-719256494 GCF_027887165.1 Monodelphis domestica | reverse complement strand
GAGAGACAGAGAAGCAGAGAAGAGATAGACAGAAACAGAGACAGAGAGAAGCACTAGTTTCAGGTCTTTAATACATGATGTGTAGGTCACCAAGTCCATGTCATTCTTTCACTGTGTGAGACTTGGGAATCTCCCAGCAGAAGGAATTCTGTTTTCTTCCTTTTTTGGAGGGATGCCCTCTTTTGGTAGTTCCCATGGGACTCTGTCTCATCAACATGGAGCTTGTGGAGAAAGCCAGTTCCCCAGAGAAGGCTGACCCTCTCTGCTTCTCTCTCAAGCCAAAGGTTTCACTTTACGTTCACAAGAAGCATCTTCCCCTTCTTCTAAAATGGCAGCTCAAGCCACTGTCTGCTTGGCTCTGGACTCAGAGATCTCATGTGGTAAGACATAACTTTCTACAAATAGTCCTTTGGGAAGTAGTGAGGGAGATAATACCCCTTCAACAGAGGTCATAGAGCAGAAACAAGATGAACATTTGTTGGGCAAGTTGTAAGTACAATGCTTGTTCATATATGCTAGGGCAGTACATAGAGTATGAGGCCTGGAGTCAGGAAGACCTGTGTGCAAAATCCTACCTATGATACTCACTGGCTACATAAGCAGTAGTATCTATGTATCTATCTACCCATCTATCTATCTATCTGTCTGTCTGTCTGTCTATTTGTTCTATTATCTATCTACCCATATATCCATCCATCCATCTATCTATCCATCTATCTATCTATCTATCTATCTATCTATCTATCTATCTATCTATCTATCATCTATCTATCTATCTATCTATCTATCATCTATCTATCTATCTATCCATCTATCTATCCATCCATCCATCCATCCATCCATCCATCCATCTATGTATCTATCTATGTATCTATGTATCTATCTATGTATCTATGTATCTATCTACCCATCATCTATCTATCTATCTATCTATCTATCTATCT
The DNA here is from genome assembly GCF_027887165.1 of Monodelphis domestica. NCBI lineage: Eukaryota > Metazoa > Chordata > Mammalia > Didelphimorphia > Didelphidae > Monodelphis > Monodelphis domestica. The sequence goes on along the minus strand of NC_077227.1, from coordinate 719,255,550 downwards.
ATGTATCTATCTGTGTATCTATGTATCTATCTATATATCTATCTATCCATCCATCCATCCATCTATGTATCTATCTATGTATCTATGTATCTATCTACCTATCTATCTATCTATCTATCATCTATCTATCTATGTATCTATCTGTGTATCTATGTATCTATGTATCTATCTACCCATCTATCTATCTATCCATCTATCTATCTCTCTTCTTCTGGAACATGGGTTAGACTCAGTGGCTGCTGAGGTCCTTGTTTTCTCCCAAATTCTATGATTCTATAATTTGGTGTCACCCATAGTCCTCGACTTCTACAGTGAAAGAACTCTGTCTCATTTTCAAGGTTCTTCTTAATCTGATTCTCATGGAATTTATAGTCCGGTAGTATAGGGCAAAGGGAGCCAACTGATCCACCCAGGGACTTTGGCCTCATTTGTCTTATGCTTTAACCAACAGAACCTTCTAACTCCAGTCTTGATTGAGTTCAGTGAGCAATGAACTAAATGTCTGTTGACTCTTCTTGATGCCATGGAATGGATGCTATAAAAGATACTTAGAATATGACCTCAGTGCGTGCTCACCCTAAGATTCTAAAGAAAAGGTACAAGTCAGCAAGATTAATTGATTCCACAAGTATTGTATTTACCGGGTGCCCACCACATTTGTTGTTGTTGTTCAGTCATGTCTAATGTGACACGACCCTTTGTCCATGGGCTTTTCTTGGCAAGGATACTAGAGTGGTTTGCCATTTCCCTCTCCTTTGTGCCCCCATTTTACAGATGAGGAACTGAGGTAAATAGGGGTTAAGTAACTTGTCCAGAGTCACACAGCTGCTAAGTATCTGGGACTGGATTTGAACTCTAATCTTCCTGATTCCAGGCCTAGTGCTCTATCCACAGCACCACCTAGCTGCCTACAGTATGGAAGATGCTAAGGAGTAATAAAAAACAGCCACCAGACATGATCCTGCCCTCATGGCACTCACAGTTTAAGTCACAAACACACATACCTAGAAATAGGGGTTGATGGAATGTTAGACCTGGCAGGAATCCCAGAGGCCATTTAGCCAACATCTCATCAAAGGACAGGATTTGGGGCTAGAGGAGAGCAAAGTATCACAGGATCAGAGCTTTAGAGCTAGCATTTGTTTAGTCCAACCTCCTCATTTTACTGAGCAAGAAATTATGGCCCGGAACCCTGAAGTGTCTCACATCAAGAATGCAGGGTCAGCTTCCTGCCCTGATGAGTCACTGAAGGAGGATCCTAAAATCAAAAATGGTTAATTATAGATGCCATTTAAGTCGGTATTTAGTGTGGTGATACTATGGAAACCATGGAGACTAAGCAAAGCCACCCTGCTCTGCTTGCTGGCTGGCACGGTGTAGGATTCAAACAGCTGCTTTCGGGGGACCCTTCCTCTTTCACATACCCACTCCTTCCTGCTTTGCCAACCCAGGCCATACACCACTGATCTCTCCCTTCTCCAAACTACTCTTCTACTCATGGGCAGTTTATGACTTAATTACTCTCTAGTTGTTTCCTGAGTCTTCATCACCCAGACTAGGCAATATCATACTTGTGGCCAGGAATCATACTTTACATTCAATTCAACTCAACCAACATTTATTGGGTCCCTGCTATGTCCTGAACTCGGTCCTGGACTTGGCTTGCATTAAGAAAGGGAGAGTCAGAAATATAATGAGGGTGGGGCAAATGGGGCTTTGTTCCAGGGCATGCAATTTAGAGGGTGACTTATTTAGAGAATGTCAGCATAACTTGACACCTTCCAGCCTAGCAAAAATAAAGCTTGGTCTCTATTTTGAAAGAGTCATCATTTAGAATAGAAAATTATTAGATGGTAGGCTGGGGTGATCTCCTTCCCAGTCCTTTTCTACAATTGGGGACCCATAAAATTATATTAAAGATATTTTGATTACCTGGTTTCCTTTGTATTCCTATATGTTTTCTTTTATGCATTTAAAAAGATGATTCTGTGAATAATAATAATTATCATTATCATAATTATAATAGCTAGCATTTATAGAGTGCTTTGAAAAGCACTAGAAAGGGCTTTGTGGAGGTTATTTTATTTGATTCTCGTAACTCTCCCTGTGAGATAAGGGCTATTATTATCCCAATTTTAAAAGTGAGGAAATTGGGACTTGCTACAGATCACCCAACTAGTAAGCATCGGAAACAAAATTTGAACTCTAGTATTCCTGATTCGAAATTCCCCCCCTAAATAAATTCTAAATTCTAAAATCTATCTGCTTTGATAGCCAGCTGCCTCGAGGGCTCCATCAGACCACTAAAGGGGTCTATGACACAAAAAGAAGTCAGGAATTCCTGTGCTAGACCCACGCTTTCTCCACTAAGGGTGGCGTGGTGCTGTTGGACCTGGACTGGGTTTTAGATACTTCCCCTGAGACAGAAATTCCTAGTTCTGATTCTGGGTCCAGAATAAAGCAGATAATAGCTCCCCTGTACTCTGCCTTAGTCATATTGCATCACAGTGTGACATGCCGGGTGCCATATTCTAGTTGAATTACGGATAAGCAAGAAAGTCTTTAGGGGAGGGCATCCAGGATGGTGAAAGTCCTCTGAGTACGTGGCACAAGGTCTGCTGAAAGGTGGTGGGCATGTATAGCCTAGAGAAGAGAAGACTTGGGAGTGACATAGTAGCTGCCTTCATGATAACCTTTGAAGGGTCATCCTATCATGGAGGGCTTAGCTTTGTTCAGCTTGGCCCCAGAGGGCAGAACCAACATCCATTGGTGGAGGGTATAAAGTCACACATTTAGGTTGAAAGCCCTCAGTAAGCCAAGGAAGGTCACCATATGTGTTGGCAGTGTGGGAAAATCGACATCGATAAAGTCACAGATGAAATTGAAGAGAAAAAAATCGAGTCCACAGATATCATGTTGAATTGGACAATATGGCTGACAATTGGCGAGCCTTTGGAAATACTGGCATTGATTTATTTCTTTTGGCCAAATAATCACATTTCCTTTTTCTCTCAGTAGAGAGGTGGGGGACTATGGAAGCAGAATGTTTCTTGCACCACCGCATGTGGTCATACTACTTACTGATTGTCTCTGTTTTATTTTGTTGTTATTGTTACAAGGAACCATTCAAGGTGGAGGAATAGGATGGGCGATGTTTCTGGAATTGACTATGACATAAAAACAAAATACACTCATAAAACTTCTTTTTAAGCTTGCTCTCTACGGTTCAGTGGAAAGATTGCCTACTCTGGAGCCTGAAGGTCTAGTTTTAAATCCTACTTTGGGTGGTTTCTACCTGGGTATCCTTTGAGGAAGTCACTTAAACTCCCTGAGCCTCAGTTCCCTCATCTATAAAGATGAAGGCATTGGACTAGGTGGTCTCCAACGTCCTCTGCAGCTCCCGAGCTAGGATGTTCTACTCTTTCACATAGAGAACACATATCCCACAATGCATCAGATAATAACATGGGGCTAATGATAGCATACAATTCCCAGGGCTGTTCTGAGGATTGAATGAGATAATAGATGCAAAGTGCTTTGAAAAGCTTAAAGCACTACATAAACATCAGTCATTATTGTTTTCACTGTTTTAAAGGCTCATGGCATAGTGATCATACTAGGAACCAGCAGACTCTCTGCCAATAACTTACTATGTGGCCTTGAGCAATTAAGTTCACAAATCTGGGTCTCAGGTTCCCCATTTGTAAAATGAAAGGCTTGATATAGATGCTCTCTAAGGTCTACCCCTGCTCTAAATCCTTCCTATCATCATTTTTTAAACCCTTACCTTCCATCTTAGAATCAGTTCGGTGTATCGGTTCCAAGGCAGAAAGACTAGGCAATGCAGGTTAAGTGACTTGCCCAGGGTCACACATCTAGGAAATGTCTGAGGCCAGATTGGACCCCAGGATCTCCTGGCTCTAGACTTAGCTTTCTATCCACTGAGCAACCCAGCTGCCCCCTGATCCTCATCTTAATAGCTGACCAAGAAGACGGAGCCTGAGAATGGAATGTATTTCTGAGTCAAGTTTTGGGGCAGAGGATGATAATCTCCTGAAAAGGAATGGAGTGAACCTAAGGCTGGAAAGCTTGTTGTTTGGTAGAATAGTCCAAAGGGCTTTCCACTGAAAAGGAAGAAAGATGGAGAAAGTTGCCTACGTATACCCAGACAGCTAGACACCATGGAGAGCAGCTACCATAGAGGGAAGAGAATCACAATCGAGACCCCGAGGAGTTTGCTAGAGACAAAACCCAAGGAAGGGCTAGCAGTATGGCCTCAAGGGCCTCTATAAAACCCCCAAATCTATACAAATATGCACAATAAAACAAAATGAACTAGTGATGCTAAGAGGAGGAGGCAAGTTTGACTTCATGGGATTACTAAGAACTGGCAGGAAGGGACACATGGTTAGGTGGGTAAACCTTATTCAACAGATCATGGGTAGGGGTAGAGGGAACATCAACCAATCAATCCATATTTATCAAGCAGCTACTGGGGCAACTAGGTAGCTCAGTGGATAAAGAGCCAGGTCTGCAGATGGGAGGTCTTGGGTTCAAATTTGACCTTAGATACTTTCTGGCTGTGTGACCCTGGGCAAGTCACTTAATCCCCATATCCCAGTGCCCTTACCACTCTTCTGCCTTGGAACCAATACTCAGGATCAATTTTAAAACAGAATTGAAGGGTTATTTTGTGTTTTATTAGGTGCTGGGAACACAAAGACAAAAATAAAATAGTCCTCACCCTCAAAGAGACTTTCAATCTAATAAGGGAGACAGAATTGTGTGAACATACATGTTACATATATATGTATACACACAATATATACAGGATGAGGTTTTTTTGAGAAAGCCACTAGCATCTGGGAGAATCAGGAAAGGCTTCAAGTGGAAAGTCATGCTTGAGCTGAGTTTTGAAGGAAACAGGGCAAAGGGGAGGAAAGAATCTATTCTAGGTATTATAGCTGTTATCCAGTCATTTCAGTTGTGTCCAATTCTCCGTGACCCCATTTGAGGTTTTCATGACAAAGATACTAAAGGGGTTATCTATTTCCTTCTCCAGCTCATTTTACAGATGAGGAAACTGAGGCAAATAAGATTAAGTGGCTTAACCAGGGTATCACTCTTCATGACCTCAATTGGGGTTTCCTTGGCAAACGATACTGAAGTGATTTGCCATTTCCTTCTCTAGCTCATTTTACAGATGAGGAAACTGAGGCAAATAAGATTAAGTGACTTAACCAGGGTATCACTCTTCATGACCTCAATTGGGGTTTCCTTGGCAAAGATATTAGAGTGGTTAGCCATTTCCTTATCCAATTTACAGATGAAGAAACTGAGGTAAACAGGGTTAAGTGACTTGCCCAGAGTCACAGAGCTAGTATTGGGGAGCAGTACAAAGGCTCAGGGATAGTTAAGCAAGAATATGCCCATTTGACTAACGTCTAATTTCTATAGCTCGAAAGGGACCAGATTGTGAAGAGCTCTAAATGCTAAACAGTCGTTTTTCGTCCTATTTTATTCCCGAGGTAGTTTAGAGTTGTTTATTGAGTTAGGAAGCAACCTGCTTAGCTAGACGCTTCCGAAAAATCATTTTGGTGGTTCTGTGGAGGATGGATGAGTGTGAGGAGAGATCTGAGCCAGGGAGAACAATTAGACGGCTGCTGCAAAAGTCTTGGTGAATGGTGATGAGCGACTGAACTAAGGTGGTGGCTGTGTGAGTAGTTAGACATGACAAGATCTGGCCAATGATTGGCTATGTAAGGTGAGGGAGAGGAAGGAATTGAAGATGAACCTGACTGATTGGAAGGATGCTGGGCCCCTCAATAGTAATGGGGAAGTTTGGGAGAAGGGAAGGTTTGTTTGGAAAAAAGAACAAGTTTTTTGGGGGCATGTTGAGGCTGAAATTCATATGAGACATTTAGTTCAAGAGGTCTAGGAGGAGGGCAGCTAGGAGGCACAGTGGATAAAGTCCCAGGTCTAGAGACGAGAGGCCCTGGGTTCAAATCTGACTTCAGATACTTTCTAGCTGTTTGACCCTGAGCAAGTCACTTAACTGTGATTGCCCAGCCCTTACAGCTTTGCTCTTCTGCCTGGGAACTGATACCTGTACTAGTTCTAAGACAGAAGGTTAGGATTTTTAAAAAAAAGTCTAGGAGGTGAGCTAAGTAGAGAACCAATGCCTGAATGTGCCTAGAAATCAGCTGCAAAGAGTTGGTAATTAAACCTGCAGGTGTTACTGAGATTGGGCAGCTAGGTGTAGAGTCCGGAAGACCTGAGCTCAAATCTAGCCTCAGATACGTACCAGCTGTGTGACCCAGGGTAAGTCACTTCACATTGTTAGCCTCAGTTTCCTCATCCACAAAATGAGCCGCAGAAGAAAATGGCAAACCACTCCAGTGTCTTTGCCAAGAAAACCTCTAATGGGGTCACCAAGAGTCGAACATGATCGAAACAACCAAACAGGTTATTATGATGGCTAATTAATCGATCAATCAGCAGGCATTTATCATATATAAAGACAAGAGGGTCCAGGATAGAGCCAGAGGGTGAACACACAGTTAGATGACACAATAAAGATAATGACCCAGCAAAAGAGATTGAGGAGTGTCCCCACAAGTGTTAGATTACCAATAGGAGATCAGTGACATAAAAAACTCAGAGCAAGCATCTTTGGAGGGAGAGGCTGATGAATAGTGTCAAATCCTGCAGAGGCCAAGAGGGATGAAGCCTGGGAAAAAGACATCAAAGCAGGCAATTAAGGCATCACTGGTAACTTTGGGGAGAGTGATTTCAGCTAAGCGATGAGGTCAGAAGCCAGAATGTTAAGGGTCGAGAACTGAGGGAGGCAACGAGTAGAATCAGCCTTTTGTACAAGTTTCTCTGGGAAAGGGAAGGAACATATAAGTTTGAAAGGATGGAAGGGTTGTTTTTTTAAAGGATAAATAGGCTTAGATATAATCGTAGGCAGCAAAGAAGGGAATGGTAGACAGGGAAACATTGAAGATTATAGAGAGAAGGGATTGTGAGGGATTGTGAGGGGTGATCTGTTGGAAAAGGAATGGGATCAAGGGGGAAGGTAGAGGGCTTGACCTTGGTGATGAGAAGGGCCATTTCTTCCTCAGAGACCGTAGTGAACAAAGATCAAAGAGTTGATCGTTGTGAATTAAGAGGGCAAAGCCATGGGAGGAAATCCATGAACTGGTTGGGGAAAATATGGGAGGAAATCCATGAACTAGTCGGGAAAAATATGGTAGAGAGCATTTGGGTGAAGATCAATGAAGGGAAAGAGAGGCAATTTTGTCACTGTATACTAGAGACTAGCTAAACATAAAGAGAGAAATTAGACATGTTCAGTGTTTAGGAAACAGATCACAAGCCAGACACAGGAGCGTGTTATAGTGGTGATGGAAGACTTTAATTATCCACACATCTGCTGGTATTCTCTCTGCCAAACTCAGGCACTTAACAATTTCTTGACTCATCTTCCAATAATTTCATCCTTATAAAGGTGGAGGAATCGACTAGGAGAAAACTTCTTGATGTGATGCTAAGGAATGGGAAGGAATTGGTCACCAGGGCAGCAATAATGTGGATATGTCCATGGATCCTTAGTTTGTGCCATTGACCTAACACTTAGGAAGAGCAGATTGTAAACGCTTCTGGGGTAGGATAGATGGGGTTCGATGTGCCATAAGAGAAGTTAATCCAGAAGAGATGAGAAACACAAGAATGAAATGAGGAAGCTGCAAAGGGAAATAATTGCTTATATGGAAAATTGTTATTACGTGTAATTGGTAAAATAAAATATCTTTTAAGAAAAAAGGAAAATAATTTCAGTGAGAAAGAAAACGAGAAACTGTTTTAAGAGACCCATGTGGTTGCACAGAGGACTCAGAAATAGCAATAACAGTAATAATAAACGTTCTCTTTAAGGCTTGCAAGGCACTTTCCATATGTTCTCTCATTTGATCCTCATAACAGTTCTGGCAGGTAGATGCTATTATTATTATCTCTACTTTATAGATGAGGACACTGAGGCAGATGGAGGTTAAGGGATCTGCCCAGCATCACATAGCTAATAAATGCCTGAGGTTGAATTTGAACTTGGATCTTCTTGACTAAAAGTCTTATGCTCCATATATTTTACCATCTAGATGCCTTGCAACCAACTTTGTTTTTAAAAAGCTACAAGAGGAAAATGGAAAGAAAAGTAGGCAAAAGGGATTGGATAACTAAGGATGACAGCAGCCTAAGAATATTGATTTTTTTTAAACCCTTCTCTTCTGTCTTAGAGTCAATACTGTGTATCAATTCCAAGAGAGAAGAGGAGTAAGGGCTAGGCAATGGGAGTTAGGTGACTTGCCCAGGGTCACACAGCTAGGAAGCCAAGGTCACATTTGAAACCAGGACATCCTATCTCCAGGTCTGGAGCCACTGAGCCACCTAGCTAACCCCATGAATACTGTTGAAATCCAATTGAGTTTGGTAAAAAAAATTAAGGACAAAAAAAAAGAGGAGATTTTGTCTTTTTTTGTGCATGATTTACTCTGTTGATATTAGGGAAAAGTAGAGAATCAAACAAGGGGCAATGACTGTGTGGACAGAATGATGGTAATTCACAACAGAGGGGGCACAGTGGATAGAAAGCCTGGTCTGGAATCAGGAAGACCTGGGTTCAAATCTGACTTCAAACACTTCCTAGCTGTGTGATTCTGGGCAAGTCATTTACCCCCTTATTGCCTAAACCTTGCCCTTCTCTTCTTGATTTGTCAGTAGGACAGACAGTAAGAGCTAAAAAAAAAATAAACAGAGGAAGCAGAATTCTCAGTTGGCTTTTGTGTCTCCTGCCAGGGAGGATAGCCCTTGCACCGAGGACAAACAAAACCAGTTAATAAAGTTGATTGCCAATATAAATACAGAAAAAAAGCACCTCACTGCCCTTGCTGAGTCCAAGTCACATGGGCCACATAACCTATATCCTTGGGTTCTGAAAAAAAAATCATGTATGTGATTGCGAGCTAATTGTCAATGCATTTTGAAAGACCTTGGGGAAAGGGGGCTGCTAGAAGGGTAGGGGAAAGGCTAAACGCTGTCCCAATTTTTGAGGAAAGGCTGGAGAATATAGTCTGCAGACTATGTAGAGCAGTGACCTTGACTTGGGTTTCTGGGAAAATTCCACAGCATTATATCAAAGAAATGGTTAGTGGCCCTCTAGAACGGGAGACAATCATCACACAGAGCCATTGTGTCTGCAGCAAGTCATCCCAGATTGATCTGATTGCTTTTTTTAGATAGTGACTGCATAAGCAGATCAGGTGAAAGCGGTAGATCTCACTTAGCTAGACGTCAGCAAATCCTGGGGTTAAACCTATCCTATATTCTTGAGGAGAAGATGGTGAGGCATGAGACCGCAGCAGCAGGAGAGAGACTCAGAACTGGTTCGATGAGGGTAGTCGTTAAGAACTCGGTGTGGACCTAGAACATCTCTAATGGCATAAACCTGGACTTGTGTTTGGTCTGGTGATGCTTGATATTTTTTTAAGTGATTCCGATAGATGGCATGCTTTTCAGATCTGGCTCGAACAATTGGCAAAGGAGGGAGCTGTAGTTCTAAGAGTTGGATCCACAGAGTTTCTTGCACTTTGGTGGTTGTTGCCACCCTGGAGACCCAATCTGTGAGTGAATGCTGTGTGAAGTAACCAAGAGGGAGTGTTGTGTGAAAATGTCACAAATCTGGGAAGGATGACAAGGTCAGGATCTAAAAAAGATCTTGACAGGTTAGAAAATTGGGCAGACTCTAGTATGATGAAATTCAATGGGGGTAAATTGAAGTCTTCCTCTTGGCTTAAAAAAATCACAACCCTTCCCTTCTGTCTTAGTATCAATTCTAAGACAGAAAATCATCTAGGCAATGGGGGTTAAGTGACTTGCCCAGGGACACACAGCTTGGAAGTATCTGAGGCCAGATTTAAACTCAGTTCCTTCCAACTCCAGTCTTGGCATTCTATCCACTCTGCTACCTAGCTTCCCCTTGGCTTTTAAAAATATGTACTACAAGTACAATATGGAGTAGGTATGGTCAGATAACAGCCCATCTGAAAAAGATTTGAGGTCCTTAGTGGGCAAGTGAAATGAATTGAGTGTGATATGGTAACCACAGAACCTACTTTGATCTTGGGCAACACATTCAGGAATATGGAGGTGAGAATCCTTCTAGGCTGGTCTGGACAGGCTAGGTTTGGAATACTGTGTTCAGTTATGGAATTTGTGTTTTAGGAAGAATGTCAATAAGCTGTGAAATGTGGAGAGGAAGGAATTCCAGATGGCGAAAGGCCTCAAATTCATGCAACATTAGGGTGAGTTGAAAGAACTGGAGATGCTTACTTTACAAAAGAGAACTCTAGGAGGGCATGATCCAGTATTTGAAAAGATGCTTTGTAGAAGAGAGAATTTCCCAGAGGGCAGAATGAGGAGAGAGTTATTCAAGTGGCAAAAGACCAAGTTTTCTTGAGATCAGGAAAGACTGGCCAATAATTAAAGATGCCTAAAAGTAGGACAGGCCATTTAGGAAATCTGCGGACTCTTTCTTATTGGAGGTCTTTCTAACAGAGACTGGATTACTGACTACTGTCCTTGCTGGGTGAGTTGTGGTGGGGCTTCCTTTTGGATTCTGGGTCAGACTAAGTGGCCACTGAGCTTTCTTCCAACTCTGAAATGTTTCATTCTCTACTCTCTAAAACAATGATTCTCAAAACTGGGAAAAAGAGACCCTTTAAGGGGGTCTTTGAGGCCAAAATTATTTTCATAATAAAACTAAGATGTTTTAATTTTCTGATATGGAGAGATATAAATGAGAAGAACCAAGAAAACAGTAGAGACAGCACAGGAATATTGTTTGAACAATGACTTGTGTATATCTACCTCTAGAGAAAGAACTGATAAATAGAAATAAGAAAGAGCTTGTTTTATATATAATATCTCTTTTTGTGAAATGATGCCTTCTCTGATGGTAGGAATGGGACGGAAGGAGGGAGGGAGTTAAACTGGATATTTAAATGTAACAAACAAATTAATTAATTTTTAAAAATCCTGATAGATTGAGCCATAAGAAATGATGAGCAGGCTATAAAACTTGGAAAGAACTCCCTGGGACAATGAACAGTAAAATGAGAAGGACCACGAGAACATTATCTACTTGAAGAATAACTTGTGAATGTCACCTCCAGAGAATGAACAGAAAAATGGAAACACGAATTGATGCATACATCTGTTTACCAGATGATGCCTTCTATAGTGTGGGGAAGGGAGGGATTGGGACACTTGTAAATAAATTCTATTAATAAAAAAGGAAAAAGAATGAGAAATATAACCCACATAAACAAAAGGTCTTTTGAGAGGGGAAAGGAGTCCTGAGATGCTCTGAGATCCTCTTCTAGATCTAGAAGTCCATAAGCTTATGAGAAAATTCTTTGAATGAATATAGAGTGAAGGATTGTGCCTTTTTAGTATCCCCCACTCAGCCCCTGGCACAACAAGTGAATGAACCTGGCCAGCCTGCCCCAGCTCTGGTTCATTAGGATTGAGGTTGAGGCCGGATCCTCAAAGTGTTGTCTACCGTGTCCATGGCATCGTGAGGACCCAAAGCCATTCAATTAATTGGTCGTTATATTCAATCAGTTCAGGAGCTAGTCTGCTCTGCTGAGTATAGTACCAGGCTAATGAGGCCAAGGCCACCAGTGTGATCTGGGGTGGGCCAGTCGGCTGTCCTCTGCCCCACCGCTACGTGCTCTGTTCCTAACCTTGGCCAGCTGTCCTGGGCACACATGCATCTGGTCATAAGTGGAACTGGCCGAGAGGATGTAGATAGAACATGGTACAATTCCATTCCCCAAACTGGAAAAACCACTTGATGCCTTTTGCCCTGTGTACCAAGAATCATTAGATCCCCAGGATTTTACACCTGTAGCCTGGAAAAGTATCCACTCTGGAGTCAGAGAACCTGAGTTCAGGTCTTGCCTCTGACATTCATTATCTTCGAGAACTCAGTGCAAATTCCTTACTTCCTGGACCCTTTTATTTTAACCCTTCCCTTCCATCTGAGAATCAATACTGTGCATGGATTCCAAGGCAGAAAAGCAGTAAGGGCTAGGCAATAAGAATTAAGTGACTTGCCCAGGGTCAAACAGCTAGGAATTGTTTGAGGTCAGATTTGAACCCAGGACTTCCCATCTCTAGGCCTCGCTCTCAATCCACTGAGTCACCTAACTGTCCACTCTGGATCTTATTTTTGTTGTTGTTCAGTTGTTTCAGTCATCTCTGACTCTTCCTGACCCCATTTGGGTTTTCTTAGCTGCGGACTCCAGCTTATTTTACAGATGAAGAGATTGAGGCAAATGGGGTTAAGTGACTTGCCCAGGGACACCCATCTAATAAGTATCTGAAGTCTGGATTTGAACTCATGTCTTCCTAACTCCAGGTTCTGCACTCTGTCCAGAATCTTATTATGTATAAAAAGAGGAAGCTGGATAAGATGACCTCTTATGCCTCTAGTAGCTCCATATTGTCTTATCACCCTGAATATGCTCGATCTCATCTAGTAGCTCCATATCTATGATCCCAATTCTACCAGTCACCTACAATGACCAGAAACTTTCACAACCATCTGCACTACCACCACCACCACCATCATCATCTCTAGTAAGATTTCAAGGAACTTTATAAACATGATCTCATTATCCTCACACCAATCACTGCTATTATTCTCCCCACTTAACAGATGAGGCAACTGAGATAGTTTGAGATTAAGTGACTTGTCCAGGGTCACACATCAAGTAAATTCCTGATTTGAATCCAGGTCTTCCTGACTCTAGTCTCTGACCCGTACCTACCGTGTTATGTAGCTAGAATTTTAGAGCATCCTTTAAAATGATTCTGAGCTCTCAATCAAGAGAATGTGCTGGGAGGCAACTGAGGGGCTCAGTGGATTGAGAGCCAGGCCTAGAGATGGGAGGTCCTGGGTTCAAATCTGACCTCAGACACTTCCTAGCTGGGTGACCCTGGGCAAGTCACTTAACCCCCATTGCCTAGCCCTTACAACTCTTCTGCCTTAGAATCAATACACAGCATTCCAAGATGGAAGGTAAGGGTTAAAATAAGAGAGAGAGAGAGAATGTGCTGGTTGTCCTAGAAATGTCAGGGCTGCCCACCAGCATTAATTAAATTAAATTAAAATTAATTAAATTCAAATAAAAAAAATTTAGAGAGCAGGAATCAAGGTGGGAGAGAGAGATGGTAGAGGCAAGTGCCTCCTTCCAGAGGCTTCTCCCCAATTTCCTGACTTATCTTTTTATTTTCTATCTCTGAAATTCAGGTGAGGACAGGGTTGGCTCATGCTTTACATTACCTGTGCTGTTAATCATAATTGTATGCACAAAGGGTTTTAAGGCTATGGCAGGATCTTATCTGATATATCTAGGTAATAGCATGAGGAAAATGAGTTTCAGTGACTTGTCCAAGACCACCCAACTGCTAAGTGACTTAGCACTGGTCTCCTGACTCTCAAGACTAATTTTCTACCACATTATTCTCTTTCTAGAAGTTTGATTGTATTGTAGGTATTGAGGGAGGCTGGTAGCCCAATGGATAGAATGCTATAGTTGGAGCCAGGAAGACCTGAGTTCAAATCTGATTTCAGACACTTAATTTGTTAGGTGACCCTGGGGGAGTCATTTAAACTTTTTTCTGACTCAGTTTCCTCAACTGTAAACTAGGGCTAATAACAGCACCTATCTCCCAGGGTTGATGTAAAGCATTTGGCACAGTGACTGCACAGAGTAGGTACTATATAAAGGTTTATTCCCCCCCCCCCTCCCCAGAACAGTTAAGTGACCTCAGAAAAGAAGTCCTGCATCTGTAGTCATTTCCTTTATTTAGTAACTTAAGTGAAATTCCTCCTCTTCCTTCTCCTCACTTTCTTCCCTCTCTTTTCGGTTTTATTTGATTCCTCTGCAGAATGGAGAGGAAAACCGCGCAAACTTCCTACTCGTGTCACCTTGGATAAGTCCCTTAACCTGCAAGCTAGGGTGGGAGACCTGAAGCTACGGTTATTCAGCATGGACGAGGTGATGCGGGGAAGTTACACGTTTCCTGGTTCCACCTCCCTGACCTCTATCTGCCAGGGCAGGGAGAGCCTGAAGACCCCGGGTGTGAGGGCTCCTTACTGCTGCCTGCTGCGCCTCAGAGGGGCTGCGCGTGTGTTGGAGAGCTCCCACCCTTGCCCACTTGCCCTCCTCTCCCGCTACTCCAGCGGCCCGGCCCCCTCCCAGCTTCCCCCAGCCCAATCCGGTCCCCGAAGTGCGGCTGCCCTTGCCCCAGGGTGTCCCAACCCCCGCCCCAGGCCCCACACGCGTTCGGACAGCTTCTTCCATTCATTTCCTGAGTGCGGCATGAGGCTGGGAGGAGGCAGGGACTCCGAGGTTGCCCGGTTCTCCCAGCTCGGCTCTCCCCTGTCTCCCTCCGGACTCCCCCCGCTTCCCTCCCCTCCCCCTCCCCCCGCTTCCCTCCCCTCCCCCTCCCCCGGACCTCAGTGGGGCAGTCCGCAGTCCCCTTACCCATTTCCTCCTGGGCTTTGCGTGAGGCTCCTCCTCTCTCCAGGTACCAGCCCAGCTGCTCCACCATGGCTCCACGCCCAGCCCTGGGCCAGGGAGGGGGGCAGAGCTTCAGGCTCAGGGAGGGGGCTCAGCCAGGCCTCTGCCCACAGAACTCTCCAGGGCTCCCAGCATACCGAATGCAAGACCCAACCGGCAGGAGCGGCTAAGACAGAGAACAGCTGAAGCTTGTCCGACTGGTTCGACTGCTGCCGTCATTCACTGGGGAGCATGGGGCTGGGGCGTGCCCTCCCGCAGGCACTGCCGTGCCAAGCCGGCCCTCTGGAGAGAGGACTGCCCGGGTCACGGCCCGCCTTGCCGGGGCTGCGGACCCCGCAGCACCCTTGCCCCAGTTCGGTTTAGTACCTCACCAGAAGGGACCTGAAAATCTCCAGCCTGGAATATTACAGCGTTATTCTGTTGGCATAGTAGAAAGACGACTGGATTTGGCAGTTGGCCCAGAGGCAGGAGGACCCAAGTTCATATAGTCTCAGATTCTTAATTCCTGGGTGACTGTAAGCAAGTCACTTCACTTCCCTTTGCCTCAGTTTCCTCATCTGTAAAATGGGGCTAATAATAATAGCACCTACCTCTCAGAGTCCCCTTGAGGATCAAATAAGATCTGGAAAAGTGCTTGGCTCCCTGGCACATAGTAGGTGCTATATAAATATTAGCCATTATTGGATGACTTCCTACAAGGGTCATTATCAATTTTCTCCATGGTCTCCAAACCCCCAGCCTACAATTCTGCCAGTTTGATGGAGGGGAAGGAGAACCAGCTTTCAATCCTAACCAGCCTTGTGCCTTGGAGTTGCTCTCTTTCCATCTTTGAGGCTGCCTTCCTTTCTTCCCCTCCTCTTTTGGTCTCTGTCTCTGAGTCTCTCTCTCCTTTCCCCATTCCCTTCCCCCACCCCTCTCTCCTCTCCTAAGTTCCTGCTGATTAGCTCCCCCTAGACATCCCAGAAGCACCTTAAACACCACTTGTCCTGTGGGCATCCCGGAGGAGATGACCAGCAGGCACCTGGGCTAAGACACCAAATAACAGGGGCATCAGGCTTCTTTAAAGTGTTTTCTTGAAGCTGTGTGCTTAGCTGAAACCCTCTATAGCAGGGGGCTGAACCTGGAGTCTGTGAATTTATGTTGTTAAAAAGGATTTTGGTAACTGTTTCCGTACAATTCCTATGCTTTGGAATGACTCCTCTTATTTTATGCAGTTAAAAGACAACATTTAGGGGACCCAGGTGGCTTAGTGGATTGAATGCCAGGCCTGGAGTTGGAAGGACCGAGTTCAGACACTTCCTACCTGTGAGACCCTGGGCAAGTCACTTACCCCCATTTGCCTAGTTCTTGACCCTTTACCTTGGGCTTGTTGCTAAGACAAAAATTTCTGAAAGGGGTTTGAAGAAAAAATGGACATCCTTTATACTTAGAAGGGGTTCATCAGTTTCTCTAGACTGCCAAAGGGGGTCCATGATACAATAAAAGTTAAGAACCTCAAAGGCCCTTCCTGCTATAAAATTTGGATTATGATTTAATACTGAGGAAACTGAGGCAAATAAAAACCCTCTTGTCAAGGGCAGGTAGGTGATTCAGTGGATAGACTGTATGACTTTGAGTCAGGAAAACCTGAGTTCCAATCCTGCCTCAGATACTAGCTGTGCGACTCTTGCAAAATCATACAGAAGATGTTATATAAATGCTTATTCTCTTCTCTAAGCAGAGTCAAGCAACATCAAGAAAGACGTTTTCATGTTGTTTTCCCCTTTGATATTCAATATCTTCAGTTAGGTTACTTAACCACTGTCTGCCTCTGTCTCATCTATAAAATGGGAATAATAAAGTATTCAACTTCCAGAGTGAGGATCGAATGAGATAATATATGCAAAGTGCTTTGCAAACCTTTAAGTGCTAGAGATATACTAGCTATTATTAGCTCCCCCCACTTGACCAATTTTCCTGCTGTAATAGTTCAACAAACATTTCATAGGTACCTACTATGGGCAGGGACTGTCTTTTGCCTCTTTGTATCCTTGGCTCAGTGCCTAACATATAACAGGTGATTAATAATGTTTATTGACTAGGGAACTGTGTCAGTCACTGGTAATCCAAAGACAAAAATGAAACAAACTCTGCCTTCAAGGGGCTTCCAGTCTCTGGAGAGGATAGAACAAACAGTTTTCCTTCTGCATTGTGACTTCTCCCATTACAATTTTGATATATCACAAATTGGCTTTAAAAATTAAATGGGAATTGGGGGGGGGTTGTTGCAGAAGTCATAGACTACACAGGAAGGCCAGGAGAGATCCAGAAAAAGTTTAGAAACTCAGAAATTCGTACTTACCCCCCAATTTACAATAAGGTACTGTCAATACCCCATAAAAGAAAAAGAAATGAAATCAGACTTCTTCTCTGGTAGGAAGGGAGGGCTCAAAATTTTATGAGGATATTCCAGATCACTGGGGCACTGCAACCCTAACTCCCATGATGGGGAAGGGATGACTGTATATGCGGATAAGAAAATAGGATAGGATTTGTGATTTTATTGGTATAAGGGACTCCCACATGAGGAAACTCCCTCAGTGCAAATTAGCATAATGCTGTAATTTTTAATCTCAAAGGGACACTGAAAGGTTAAAGAACTTGCTCTGTATGTGTCAGGCAGAACTTGAACACAAATCTTCTTGACTTTAAGAGGAACTATCTATTCTATCCCTTGTAAAACACAAAAGCAAATTATATAGAAATTTATATTTTCTAAGTAAAATACAAAATTTTGTAAAAGTAAAGAATATCTAGAAAGTAATTAAAACATTTATTGTTTTCTTTTCTTTTATACTATCTTCATTTTTCAATAGATTCCTTCCCCACCAAGATATTAATAATTTAAAAAAAAGGAGAAAAAACCAATTCCGCAAAAACTAACAAACACATTACCTGAGAATTGTTCCACACCCATAGTGCCCCACCTCTGCAAAAAGAGGGACAGCTGCATTCCTCTGTTTTCTTTGAGGCCAAGCTTCATCATTACAATGACACAGTGATCAGTTTTGATTGTTGTCATTGTCATTCTTTCTATTAATCTCATTAATACAAATACTTCCCCAAGAGGGGAAGTTTACAATCTCTTCATAGAATCTCAGAATTGGAAGAGAACCCAGAGGCCATGTAGTCCCAGTCAGGTCTGACAGGGAAGCCCCTCTATTGCTTCTGGGTTACCTTCCAGGGCTGCCCTTGTCATGTTGGAGAGCTCTAATGGCTGGGACATATTCCTTCATGTTTTTATTTTATTTTATCTCCTCCTTTTCTAATAATCTTCATGCTTTAGGGAAAGCAAATACTCCCTTTCCCATCTCCCACATTCTCTAGCTCAGTGCTGACCTTCCCCCAATACTCCCTTCCTCCTCCTCCCCCTCCTCTTCTTTGTCCTCCTCTTTTCCAACTTTTGAATCAATACTATGTATTGGTTCCAAGGCAGAAGAGTGGGTAAGGACTAGGCAATGGGGGTTAAGTGGCTTGCTCAGGGTCACCTAGCTAGAAAGTGTCTGAGGTTAGATTTGAACCCAGGACTTCCCATCTCTAGGTCTGGTTTTCAATCCACCAAGCCACCCAGTTGCCCCTCTTATTCTCTTCTGATCTCCCTTCTATCGTACTCTCTGAAACTGCTTGTTCTATAGTTAACGTTCTTTTATTTGAGTTATCTTCCTATCAAATGTTTCCCTTCTTCTGTTCTCAGAGGACCCTGGCTTTTATCAGAAGACACTTCCTCTTCCTGATAGCTCTGGCCTTCTCTCTTGTGCTCTGATCAGTCATTTTTTCTATTTTTTAAATCAACAAAATTGATCATCTCTCCATCTCTCCTTCATTTTGAGAAAAACAAAAGATCAAACAAAATCCTTTAAACAAATATGCATAGCCAGACAAAATAAACTCATACTAATCTTGTCCCAAAACAATATATCACAATCTATGTCCTGAGTGCGTTATCTCTGTGCCAGGCAGTGATCCCGTGGACCCGGGGCTGGTTATTGCATTGATTTGAATCTTTCAAAGTTATTGTTTTTCTTTATGTTATTATATTTACTGCATCCATTTTTTCTGTTGACAAATATCTATTAAGCATTTACTTTGTGTCTAGGACCACACCGTGTTAGAAATATAAAAAAAGAGGAAGAAATGGGGTCCCTGCCCTCAAGGAACTTACATTCTAAAGATGAAACCATAAATTTAAATAGGGAGATACAGGATACAGAAAGAGATGATGGGTGAAAAAGAGGGCTAGGCATGATCCTCTCTGCAACATTTAGACCCTCCCTTGACTAATACAACTCCTTCTCTTTCTCTGGAAGAGATGGATGGATAAATGGAAAGCCTCCATCCATCTGTTTCACCCTTTCCAGGTCCTTACTGCCATTATCCATAAACTTTCAAGTCATTCTTCATCCGTCCTCAGGAATTCCATATCTGAATCATAGTCTTCCTCTCTAGTGTAGAACCCCTCTCATTCTACCCAGGGACTTTCATATATATATTAATGCTCCCCTAAATGCTTACCCTTTCATTAATGTCTTCGGCTTCCCCAGCTCATAACTTCACACCACTGAAACCAGACCCAGAGATGGCCATTTATTGTTGTTCAGTTATTTTAGTTGTGTTTGATTTTTCATGGCCCCATTGGGGTTATTTTGGGCTGAGATACTTGAGTGGTTTGCCATTTCCTTCTTCAACCCATTTTACAGATGAGGAAACAGGGTTCAGTGCGTGTCTAGAGTCACACAGCTAGGAAGTGTCTGAAGCCAGATTTGAACTCAGGAAGATGAATCTTCCTGACTCCAGGCCTGACACTCTCCACTGTGCCACCTAGCTGCTCTAGGGATGTTCATACCTTAGATCTGACCACCTCCTGAAATTCTCCTCTCTGATCATAGACTCCTCTCCTTTGGTGTCTCCCTCTGACATATTCCTCTGAAACCTATTTTTAAGTCTCCCTGTACCTCCAGCTTCTTCTTGCCTCCCTATTCAAGAAGTCACTTTTTTTGGGGGGGGGACCCTTGCCTTCCAACTTGGAATTAATACTATGTATTGGTTCTAAGGCAGAAGAGTGGTAAGGGCTAGGCAATGGGGGTTAAGTGACTTGCCCAGGGTCACACAGCTGGGAAGTGTCTGAGGCCAGATTTGAACCCAAGACCTTCTATTTCTAGGCCTGGCTCTCAATCCACTGAGCCACCCAGCTGCCACAAGAAACCACTTCCACAGAATACAAGGAGCTATCAAGAGAGTGCAGAGAATGTTACATCAAGGGGTGGAGTTTGCGAAAAATATTATGCATTGGGCGGAGGTTTCCTCATCAAAAATCACAGATGTCTTCCTTTTATTTCTTATGTGCATTGTAAGTGCTGGGATTTATTTCCTTTCATATTGAGCAGAGAATATGAGACAGTTAACTAGCAGCCTAGAGATGGGGACCAAGAAAGTTAGGAAACACTCCTAATTCAGCAGATAGAGTTCTACTTTGGAATGGAAAAAGACCTAGATTTGGATTCTCCCTCAGACACTTATTAACTCTGATCATGGGTAAGCTATCTAGCTCTCTGAGCCTCAGTGCTCCCATCTGTAAAATGGGAACAGTTCTACCTGGAGTATTCACCTCACAGGGTAGTTGTGATCTGGTGAGACAAAAAGAACTTACCCCAGTTCACAGCGAGCCATTCTATGGTCAAAGCAGAGCTCGAACCCATGTCTTCCCCGATGCCCGAGCCTGATGCCACACTCCCCGAAGTAACCATGGCAAACCTCCTCTCTCTTCAATATCTGTTCCTGCTCAGCAGAGGCCCTTGTTTCCTCCTTTACATCCATCAGGAGCCCCCTCTTTCTCGTGTACTCCACCCCTCAGAACCCTTAATATGATTCCCCTGGTTACTTTGCTCTATTCTCCAAAGAAGCCTCTTCCTTGCTAGGACCAGCCCTTCTGCTTGTGCCTCTGATCTCTTCCCCTCCTCCATCTCCCATTTTTAATCACATCTTTTCTAAAAACTCCTTCCAATCGCCCACAAACAAGGTTGAATTTTCCCCGCCCTGAATGACAAAATTCATGTCTTATTCCTGTCATCCTTCAAACTCTTTTCATAAAGGTTTCCTTACTTCCATAGATGAAACTCTAAGAAGATCTCATCTGACTTCATTGCTACTAATTCATCAATATAGGGTTACTTCTCAACTTCCCTCTAGCCTTATCTTCCATCATCCAAACAATATTGTTTATTAGTTCCAGGATTTCAGAAGGGCACTAAAGGCCAGGCAATGGGGGTGAAGTGACTTGCCCAGGGTCACATAGCTAGGAAGTGTCTGAGGTAAAATTTGAACCCAGGACCTCCCATCTCTAGGTCTGACTCTTTATCCACTGAGCCACCTAACTGCCCTGTAGCCCAGTGATGGCAAACCTATGGCATTGGTGTCAAAGATGACATGCAAGGCACTCTCTGTGGGCATGTGGCCACCCCCCCCCCCACTAGAATTTGCTACTAGAAAGGCAGAGGGGCTCAGGCAGAGCTGCTGCCTTCCCCCTCTCCACCATGCCTGATGATATTTTTTCACATCACCTGCCCCTCTGACCAGCAGCCCAATGGGAGCGAACAGGGGGAAGGTGGGTGCCTCACAGCTTCTCTATGTGCCTGAGGACATTCCTCAGTTCACCTGCCCTCCCACCCAGCAGCCCCACAGCAGTGCTTTCTCCCTCCCCTGTGTGGGGTAAGAGGGTTTGGGGAGAGGCATGGGAAACAGTCACTGGGGGGGGGGGCTGGCATGGCACTCAGTCTAGGGGTTGGGGTGGGAGTGGGACCTGGCACTCTGTCTCTAAAAGGTTTGCCATCACTGCCCTAGCCTAACTTTTCACTCATGATCATAAAGTGAAACAAGCACTGGTTTTTTAGTTAGAGGAGCCTCTGCTGTCACTTATGACCTATGAGACTTTGAGTAAGTCAGTTAATCTCCCAAGCCTGGCTTCCCTGAGGAAGGTGGATTACATGGCCTCCTCCAGCCCTCCATTTGTGATTCCATGATCCTCGGAGTCTGCCTACTTCTAAATCTGTGATTCAGTGATCCTACAACCTCACTGCAAAACTGTTCTCACCAGGCTCAACACTCAATGCACAAACTAATGGTCTTCTCTCTAGTTTTATGCATCTTGCCCTGCCTATAGCTTTGGATGCTATCTCTCACTTCCTCCTTCTCTTAGACTCCCTCTCTTGGCTTCCATAGAAGCATTCTCTCTTTGTGGATCTAATTGTCTAATCACTCCTCTCAGTCTCCTTTGATGGTTCACTATTCATTTCCCCACCTATAATCATGAGCGTACCTTGATGGTTTTCCCTTCCCTCAAGTCTGTTTGTTTGTTCTTTTTTTGGGGGGGGGGGAGGAAGCATGGCATTGTTATTAGAG
The DNA here is from genome assembly GCF_027887165.1 of Monodelphis domestica. Taxonomy (NCBI): domain Eukaryota; kingdom Metazoa; phylum Chordata; class Mammalia; order Didelphimorphia; family Didelphidae; genus Monodelphis; species Monodelphis domestica. Next base: position 719,233,468 of record NC_077227.1, on the reverse strand, counting down.
GGCTGGATATGGAGGTGGAAAGACCTAGATTCAATTTCCCTTTCCATTCTAACTACCTTCATGACCACAGACAAAGATAAACATTCTCATTTTCTTAGAACCTCTACCTTCTCCTGTTTTAGGAACCTGGGGCTCAGGGTGACCATGTGGCTGATGTGGCCATCTCTTGGTCCTGTGTATCTCTGCGAAGAAAAATCCTCTACAACCACAGCTTCCATCATGGTGAATGGTCACTTCCTGCCCCCCTCTAGAAAAAAGAAACCTTCTAGCCTAGACCAGCTAGACTGGTGCAACTTTGAAGGGAAGAAAGTAAAGTCAGAACAGGAATAGTGAACTGGGGAAATAATGTTTAACAGACAAGTCTATAGCCCTTTACCTACATTTTCTTGGTTGATCCCAGCAATGCCATGAGGTGGTTACTCTGGATACATTTTGTTACTCTTTTAACTAGTCCTATGAAGAGGCAACTTGATTGCTTGGTTGGCACAACACTGTAAATCAATCTATTAGTATCTCTGCTTTCATTATGTCTATATATTGTAGTCTGATCATGAATCTCCCTGAAAATATTTTCTTTCATTTTTGCAAAGAATGTTTCATAGCTGTATTCAAATAAGTCCTGAATATATATCCTTGTACGTTATTCCCAAGATATAGTATACATTTTGCAGTTATATGAGATTTCCTTTTCTATGAAATTTGAGTTTTTCTTAGTAACATCTAATATTATGTTATCTATATTATTATATTGCTACTACTATTATTAATATTATATAGTATATATTACTATAATATTTATATCACTATAATTCATATAAGTATATATTACTATTATTAATTGCAATATATTATACATTCCTATGCCTATATTACTATCATTAGTATATAATTATATCTATTACTAACAATATCTATATTTCTGTTATCTATAGTAATAGATATTACTACATTATAATACTGCATTATTGTGATTTTTGTGGACTTGCTTTATAATATGCTATTGTACTCTAATTATTTTAATTTAATTTTTCCTAAGTAGGTTCCTTTATATTAACAATGAGAAGAAATAATTTTGCCTTCTCCTTGACTGTACTACTTTCTTCAGTTTATTTTCTTTTTCTTAATGCTGTTAGTAGCATTTTTAGAGGTAGATCAAATAGTAGCATTAACAATAGACATTACTTCTTTGCACCCAGTTTTATTGGAAAGACTTCTAATTTTCACTGGAAATAATGCCATCTCTTGATTTAAGATAGAAATAACTTATTTAGTAAAGGCTTATTTAGTCCTTTGCTTCTTAGTATTTTTAACATAAATCAGGGATGTATTTTTAAAGGTTTTTTTTGGAGGTAACTATTGAGATCATTTTAGTTATTATATTATTATTATATAATATATTATATTTAGTTATTATATTATTTAGCCTATTATATTTATTATTTTTTAAAATGTTGAACCACCTCTTAATTATTGGTATAAATTCAACCTGGTGATGAATAACTTTATAGTATGTTACTGAAGGCTTGTTGCTATCCACCCTCTTTTATATCATATCAAAATTTGCTAGTGATATTAGTTTGTGGCTTTCTTTCTCTGCCTTCTCTCTTCTTGGCTTTTCAATAACAATCATATTTGTCTCTAAACAGAATTGAATTATGTTTTTGAAAATTATTTTTATGATATATGTTATTTTTCAAATGATTGACAGTTTTATTAATAGAATTAATAGGGGAGAATTAAAAGAATTAATATAACTTAAGTTCAAATGGATTAAAGATTTTTTCCTTTGGGAATTAATTTATGGCTTATCTAATTTCTATTTCTGAGATCAGATTATTTAGATTCTTTATTTTTTTTTACTAAGTGATGCTTTTAAGAATTGATACAATGAGATGCTAGGTACCTAAAAGGGTCCGGCAAGTTTTCTCTTAATGAGATTAGTTGACTCAGCTGTGTTTTCACTGGTTCAGACTTACTGAGGAGATTAGTTGACACAGCAGCATTTTTTCTGGTTCAGACTTACTGAGGAGATTAATTGACTTAGCAGGAATTCAGATGGGCAGTCTTTTGGAAAACATCTACAGTGATTAGTAGATGTAAGGACTTAGGGGAGGTGACATAGGAGAAAAACCCCTATATAAGAAAAGCAGAATCTCTTGAGAAAAAAATCCTTTTGGAGGATCTCTGATGAGGATCGCTTGGGAAGAATCTCTTGAGAGAGGCTCTGGAGAAGGGAAGCTCTTGGAAGACAATCTCTAAGGAGGTCTCGCTGGAGCTCCTCTGAGGGGACTCTGTTCCTCTGGAGGCTCTGGAGTGAGGCCCTTTGGAACAGTCTCTGGCTGGAAGGCACTTTAAGGAGAACTCTGGCTGGAACTCTCTCTGGTGAAGTCAGCTGAGATGGAGCTGGCCTGGTGTCACTAGAATCCTTGCTTAGACAGACCTTGTGGTAAGTGTTAAAAGACTGACTGACTGATCTCTCTCTCTTAAGACTCAGGTCTAGGCCATGATGGCTTAAGACCCTTCATAGTTATTTCCTTTTTCTCTCTTTCTCTCTTTTCTTTAATTCCACATTTGTATTAATTAAAATCTCTATAAAACCCAGTTGACTTGGGTATTTGAATAATTGGGAATATTTCCCTGGTGACCACCTTATATTTGATTTAAAAACCAAGACACTGTAGTGAAACATATTTTCTGCGGTCAAATTTACTCACCCTCTCTTATATCTATCACAATTTATATCTTCCACCATTTTAACTCACTACAGTTTACAACATCACTCTTTTAACTGTTACAGTTTAAGAACATCAACCATTTTAAATATAACACTTCCTCAAATAGAACAACTGGAAGAAGCTTTCTAATCAAAGGAAAGGTAGAGCCCTTGGAGGAGGGAGTCTTTTAGGATACAAATATCCTCATGATGGCAGGACTTGTAATCATTTAGAAATATATTTTATCTATGTATCTATACTATTATCTATGTATCTGTCTGCCCATCTATCTATCTATCTATCTATCTATCTATCTATCTATCTATCTATCTATCTATCTATCTATCTGTCTGTCTCTCTGTCTGTCCATCTGTCTATCCGTCCATCTATCTATCTATCTGTCCATCTGTCTATCTATCTGTCCATCTGTCCATCCATCTATCTATCTATCTATCTATCTATCTATCTATCTATCTATCTATCTATCTATCTATCTATCTATCTATCTATCTATGTAGCACAGTGAATCGAGAGCCAGACCTAGAGTTGGAGGACTTAGCTTCAAATGTGACCTTAGACTCTTCCTAGCTGTATGACCCTGGGCAAGTCACTTCACCCCCATTGCCCAGTCCTTACCATTCTTCTGCCTTAGAATTGATACTTAAGTTTTTTTAAGTCTTTTATACATTTGTGTATTTAATCCTATTACATTTCAAAATACAACTTACTTTACCTTTTTTCAGTTAAGGTGCATTTGTTTTCTCTCCTTGCAATTCCATCCACTCATCTTACCTGACCCTTTCCAATGAAAAAGGGAAAACAAAATTTTTGAAACAACTATTTATAGCCAAGAAAAAACAAATGACTCCTTTGCTTGTGCCCCAAAATATTAGTTTCATTCAGCATCTTGAATACATCAGCTCTCTGTATGGATGTGGATAGCATGTTTTATCATGAGTCTTCTGGAATTATCATTGGTTATTGCATTGATCATCAGAGTTCTTAAGTTTTTCAAAATGGTTTATCTTTTTTTTTTTTTTACGCCCTTACCTTCTGTCTTAGAATCAATACTGGGTATTGGTTTCAAGGCAGAAGAGCAGTAAGGGTTAGGCAATGGGGGTTAAGTGACTTGCTCAGGGGCACACAGCTAGGAAGTATCTGAGGTCAGATTTGAACCCAGGACCTCCTGTCTCTGGGCTTGGCTCTCAATCCACTGAGCTACCCAGATGCCCCCCAAGTGGTTTATCTTAAGGATATTGTTATTGTGTAAATGAATCTCCCAGGTGTTCTTATTTCACTCTGTATCAGTTCAGACAAGTCTTCCCAGGTTTCTCTGGAACCATCCCTTTCATCATTTCTTATAGCCTGTAATATTCTCATGCATTCATATGCCATGATTTCTTCATTCATTGCCTATTTAGTGAGAAAATCTTTAGTTTACAGTTCTTTTTCAATATAAAAAGAATTTGGGCATCTAGGCAGCATAGTGGATAGAGAGCCAGGCCTGGAGTCAGGAAGTTCTAGCTTCAAATTTGACCTCAGACACTTCCTAGCTTTGTGACCCTGGGTGAGTCACTTAATACTAGTTGCCTATCAATTATCATCCTTCTGCCTTAAAAAAAACCAAAACCAAAACCAAAAAAACTGCAACAGATATTTTTATGCTGTTGTGCAGTTGTTTTAGTCATGTCTGACTCTTTGTGATACCATTTGGGATTTTTTTTTATTTTAAACCCTTACCTTCCATCTTGGAATTAATACTGTGTATTGACCTCCCATCCACTGAGCCACCCAGCTGTTCCCCCCCCCCCCCCAATTTGGTATTTTCTTAACAAAGATACTGGAATAGTTTTCATTTCCTTCTGCAGCTCATATTACAGATGAGGAAACTGAGGCTAACAGGGTTAAGGGTCTTGCCCAGGATCATATAAATAGTAAGTCCACTGTACCACCTAACTACCCTTAAATATAAATATGAAAAAATCTAAAATATTTTTGTATATGTAGGTTATCTCCTGAGCAAAGGGTAGGCTCACTGAGGCAACTACTTCATGGTAGTTTTTTTTAAATTTAATTTTATTGATTAATTAAGAAAATGTTTCCATGGTTACATGATTTATGTTCTTTCCCTCCCTTCCTTCCAACCCCCCCTCCCATAGTCAACAAGCAATTCCACTGGGTTTTACATGTATCATTGAACAAGACCCATTTCAATATTATTGATAATAATCACACTAGAGTGATCGTTTAGAGTCTACATCCTCAATCATATCCCCATCGACCCTTGTGATCAGGCAGCTATTTTTCTTCTGCATTTCTGCTCCCCCAGTTCTTCCTCTGGATGTGGATAACATCTTTCCCATAAGTCCCTCAGAAATGTCCTGGATCACTGCATTGCTGCTAATAGAGAAGTCCATTACACTTGATTGTGCCACAGTGTATCAGTCTCTGTGTACAGTGTTCTCCTGGTTCTGCTCCTTTCACTCTGCATCAATTCCTAGAGGCCATTCCAGTCTCCATGGAATTCCTCCACTTTATTATTCCTTTGAGCACAATAGTATTCCATCACCAACATATACCACAATTTGTTCAGTCATTCCCCAACTGAAGGGCATCCCTTCATTTTCCAATTTTTTGCTACCACAAAGAGCACAGCTATGAATATTCTTGTACAAGTCTTTTTCCTTATTATCTCTTTGGGGTACAAACCCAGCATTGCTATGGCTGGATCAAAGGGCAGACAGTCTTTTAGCACCCTTTGGGCATAGTTCCAAAGGCAATGGCAGTTTTGTTGAGAGGGAGCCATGCTGGGAAGGATTTAGGTTAATTGGAGGTCAGCTTGTTAAATGTACTCATTACTATGGGTTTGGGGCAGAGAGTGCTGGTTGGAAGCATATGGAAAACAAGATGGGAGGGGACCAAAGACCATCTTTGACTGCTGTGTAGTTGGTGCCCAAATAGTTCACCTGATAGAACTCTCTAGAATAGGCACCTCCCAAATCCAGCACCATAGTCATTGTCCTGTGATTTCTGCCACCATATTGGATCCTGGGTTGGGACCCTTTTGTTTAGTCTTTGTTTCTCCAGTGCCTAGTATAGCCTGACATATAGTAGGTATTAATAAATTCTTATTTGACTAATGGTTGGATGGAGGCAGTGTGATACAGTGGATCTGAGTTCTATTTCTGATTAAGAGGTCTAGCTTACTCCCTTTATTCACAAGATCATATAACTAGAGCTACAAACTTTCTGGGTCTCAGTTCCTCCTCTGTAAAATGAGGAAGGTGGGCTTAAGGGTCCTCTGAGCATCCTTTGTGTTCTAAATGTAAACAGCTTTTAATTTGGGGTGTCCCATTAACTTTTTTTTTAACTCTTACCTTCTGTCTTAGAATCGATGCTAAGTATTATTTTAAGGCAGAAGAGTAGTAAGAGCTAGAAAATGAGGGTTAAGTAACTTGCCTAGAGTCACTCAGTTAGGAAGTGTCTAAGGTTAGATTCGAACACAGGACCTTTTGTCTCCAGCCTGGCTCTCAATCCATTGAGCCACCCAGCTGCCCCTGGCCAACTTATTTTTAAAAGAAATATGTCAATGTACATATTCACTTGAATCGGCTTCTTTGGTTATTCTTTGTGATTTATTTGATTTATTTAATGTCATTGTTCTGTCTGGGAGGGGTCCCTAGTTCTTCATAGGTCTAATGAATGGCATAAAGTTCGAAGACCTTTCCCGAGCTGAAAATACTCTACAAATCCAGTTTATGGAATTATTCTTCAAGGAAGTGCTGCCCCCTGGTGGACATTTATTTCATGGCTTCATCTCTACACACTGAGTCTGACCAAGCCTGCTCTGAAACTCAGTCATAACCTGAGTTCGAATTTGCTGAGAGGGACCCTGCTTTTTTTGTGAATTCTATACCAAGAAGTCAGATTGGCTTTTTCAGTCACACAGATTTCCTATTTGCACTAGTTTCTTGCCAAATATATTGATATGATATGATATGATATATGATACGATACGATATGATATATGATATGATATGATATGACATGACATGACATGACATAGCACAGCATAGCATAACATAACATAACATAATATAATATGATATGATATGATATAATATGATATAACATAAGTAATATAATATATATTATAAATAAAATATATTTAGTGGTTTTATAATGAATGGAACATCATACAATGCCATTCTGAATCTTAGTCAGGGTATAACTAGGGCAGGGCAAATAAGACTTGGCCCAAGAGTAATTTCCTCTCCTTAGGAACCACCATCAGGGAGAGCAGGAGTAGCCTTTTATGAAGGTCCTACTGTGTGCCAGGCACATATAAGTACTAAGTACTTTGTAAGTATTACTTCATTTAATCCTCATTCTTAGAAAGGAATGGTGCTATTATTATTCCCATCTTATGGGTAAGAAAATTGAGGCAAACTTAGATTAAGTGACTTGCCCAGGTTCACATAGCTAGGAAGTATCTGAGGCTAAATTGAACTCAGGTCTTCTTGACTCCATCCACTGCTCTATTTTCTGAGCTATCTAATTTATTTATGATGCCATCTTTCAAGTCTAAGTCATGTTCCCATTTGGAGCTTATCTTGGCATATAGTGTGAAATGCTGAGGGATACCTAATATCCACCAGACTGCTGTCCAGTTTTCTGGCAGTTTTTATTGGAAAGAATTCTCTCCAAACCCTCCATTAACATAAGACAAAGAGGGCAGGTCAAGGAATTGGGGATGCTACAAAGCCCCAAAATATAAACTCTGAAAAATAAGAAACAAGTTAAAAGCAAAACCCATAAATACAACCATGAGCTGGTGAACAAAAAAGCCTAATAAATAGCTCAAGTGTTAGCTTGTTTGGTCAAAAAAGGGAGAAAACAAAATTAGCATACTGAAAAAAAAAGAAAAAGAATTCATAACAAATGAAGAGAAAATATAGTAATTTGTTATCTTGACACTAATGCATTGCTGGTGGAGTTGTGAACTAATCCAACTATTCTGGAGGATAATTTGGAATTATGCTCAGAGGGCTATGAAACAATGCATACCCTTTGATCCAGCCATACCACTGCTAGGTCTATATCCAGGAGAGATTTTTAAAAAAGACGGGGAAAAGGACCTACCTGTACAAAATATTTCTAGTTACATTTTTTGTGGGGACAATGAACTGGAAATTGAAGAGATGTCCATCCATTGGGGAATGGCTGAACAAATTGGTGATACATGATGGTGATGGATATTATTGTGCTGTAAGGAATGATGAACTGGAGGCTTTTAGAGAGAGCTGGAAGACCTCCATGAACTGATGCAGAGTGAAAAATACAGAACCAGGAGAACATAATATACAATTACAGCAATACTATGGAATGATGAATTCATGGGAAAGACTTTGCTACTCTCAGCAAAACAATGATCCAGGACAATTCTAAGGGCTTATGACAAAGAATACTCAACCTCCAGATAAAGAACTGTTGGAGTCAGAATGCAGGTGGAAGCATACAATATTTCAGTTGTGTATTTAGGTTTATATTTGGGGGCTTTGGTTTTATGAGCTCACTCACTTACAAAAATGAACAATATGGGAATAAAACAATAAACTGGATCAACTATTTTGCCCAATGACACTCCAATAAACTTGATAATACATGCAATGGATTTCTGTAAAACAGAAAAATGCCCATATTAACAGAAAGAGAAATAAAGATTTTTATTTCTCTCTAGTAATGGGAAGGAAAGTCTTTTTAGGGATGGGATGGGGTTTGGAATCCATTGGGCTGATTTAGTATATTTTCTTAGTGTTTATCCTATGGCAGGGGCTCCCAGTGAGGCTGCAGTGACCCCCCAAGAAGTGGCAGACACTGATTATTAATAGTCTCCAGACCTTTATGGCCCTCTCTTCTTTTGCCTCAAGGTAGAATGTGTTTTTGTGGGATTTGATGTTCAGTCTACAATCCTGACTATGGTTTTCCCATTATCCCCAGGATACTACAACCATTAGTTGCCTTAATTCTCCTAGAGAGCTTGAGTTGAGTTTTTCTTCTGGGAGAAACTGAGGTTTGGAGAAAGAAAGATTATACAAAGGCACCAAGGGTGTCAAGAATCAGGTGCTGCTGACTCAGTGCCTCTCTCATGCTTTCCTGACCTGGGGCTGAAAAGAGATTCATATACTCGCAGCCAAACAATGATTTTAAAAAAAATTTATTGAAACAGGCTGTAACAAGTTCATAAGACATATTAAAAAATGCTCAGTTCACCAACCTGAGACTCTAGCATTTTCTATGGTTCCCCTGGGACCCTATTCCTTGGGAGAGCAGGCTTGCTTTCCCTGAGGGATGGATTAGGACCCTGAGACCCAGAGGAAGGAAAATCAAGTAGCATCTTGCTATCTGAGCTTAGAATTGGATTGCCTTTGGAACTGCAAGAGACCTCAGAGATCATTTCATCCAATGGTGTCATTTTTCAGATGGGAAGACTGAGATTTTGAAAATCCAGGATCACATAAGTAGTAAGAAGCAAGTCAGGGAGCAAAACTCCAGTTTTCCAATTTTCGGTCCAGTGTTCATTCCTCATTTTGCCGGCTCACAGACAATACCCATCGGAGCACTGCTACCCTTAGGAGGGCCAGCAGTGGATAAAGATGGGGATTTCTAGGCACAGGGGTGAGGGCAGGTCTTCCAGCAAGGAATGGAGAATGGTATAAGGAAGGCACATCTACTGGAGCTATTCCCTCTGGAAGTAGAA
>NC_077227.1:719217557-719220412 GCF_027887165.1 Monodelphis domestica | reverse complement strand
TCTTGAACGATCTACCAATTCCAAGGAGGAATTTGGCCCATGGCATATCCCTGTTATTTGATACCAGAGTATAACCTCTCAAGGCGATGACATGGGATCAATAGATCATAGACCTATAACTGGAAGGAAACTCAGAGATAATGGTTAAGTCTGACTCTCTGATTTGATTGCTGACAAGAGAAGGGGAGCAGCTTGCTCAACGTCACACAGATGGTAGATAGCAAAGCTGAACTGGAACCCAAGTTTTCTGAAATCCAATCCAACGTTCTTTTCATTGCATCCATGGCTTTGAAGTCATTGGGCTACATAAATTAAACAGCATGTCTCATTACTACACAGTCATGCTCACAGGGAAAGGGGGATGCCCTCAGGATTTGAATCTACTTCTCTCCTTATGGCCATTCCAGACCTTATCCTTGGTGGCCATTTCCTCATCTGTAAATTGAGGCCACTAGAGAGGAGATATCTCAAGCTTCTCCTTCTTATGTCTTCTATGATCCAATGATTCTCTGTTGCAGTGTGATTAAGATTTCTAGGTTCACAGACCTGTAGATTCAGTCTTTGAGGTTCCCAGAAGGCCCTTGGCATTTCTTCTAAGTTTCTTACAAACCAGACCTTATTTCTTAAGCCTCCTGTGGATTTTGGGTCCTCTAAGGTCACCATAAAATACATTTGCATGAGAGAAGAAAGAGTACATAACCCTAAGCCAATCTTGGGAGAAGATTTCTACTCTATCCTCACATATCCTCCTCTACTACCATCTTCTCTCCTCCAGAGTCCCTGATTCTCTTTCTGCTGATTGGATAATTTTGGGTTGCTGATGACCCAGTGACAAAAAATGGAGGTGATTTCTTCTCTAAAGACTTGGCCTTGGGCTCACAGATATTGTTCAGGTAAATGGAAAACCAGTACCTGATCAGATAGCCTCAAGGGCACACAGAGAGGGCCATATTAATGGAAAGAGGGCCTCTGAATGGGAAGCCAATAGAGATCTGGATTCAAATTCTCTTTTATAGCTGTGTGACTGGCAAAATCACTAATCTCTCTTGCACTTCAATTTCCTGATCAACTGATCAGGGGCTAATAACACCTCTAATATTGGTAATACATGAAAGTATTATGAGATTCAAATGAGAGAAGGATAGATGAAAACCACTTTGCAAAGTCTAAAGAACTATATGACTTTTAGCTCTTAGTCCCTGCTTTTTCTTTCTTCCCTTGAACGAGATCTCCAAGGAGTTAATCAATAAATATTTATTGAGCACTTTCTTACATACCAGGCACTGTGCTAAATGCTAGGAATAAAAAGGGAAGCAAAAACAGCCCCTACCCTCAGTGAGATCACCATTTAATGGGGAAAACAGCAGGTCTGCAAACAGAGTGTGCTGTTGTCGAATCAATTCAATTGTGTCTTACTCTTTGTGACCCCATTTGATTTTTTCTTTTCTGTGCAATGCAGTTTTATTATATGCTTTTATTTATGTCTTTTTATTTGGATTTTTAATTTTAATAACAAATTTCTATATCAGTTTCCTGAAGTTATATGATCCATATTGTCTCCCTCTCTTCTTCGCTCTCTCCTCCCAGAGCTGACAAGCAATTCAATCTGGGTTATACATGTATTGTCATGCAAAACATATTTCCATATCATTCATTTTTTGTAAGTGAACAACTTTGTAAAATCAAAACTCCAAAACACAAACCCAAATAAACAAATGATAAATCATATTCTTCCATTTGCATTCCTACTCCAATGGTTCTTTTCCTGAAGGTAGATAACATTCTTTTTCAAAAGTCATTCAGAATAGTCCTGGATCATTGTACTGTTCTTTGTAGCAAAGTCTATCACATCATCCCACAATATTGCTGTTACTGTGTACAATGTTCTCCTGGTTCTGCTGATTTCACTCTGCATCAGTTCATATAGGTCTTTCCAGCTCTTTCTGAAATCATCCTGTTCATCATTCCTTACAGCTCAATATTCCATCACCATCATATACCACCATCTGTTCAGCCATTCCCCATTTGGGTTTTTCTTGGCAACAATTTTAGAGTGGGTTGCTAGTTTCTTCCTTAGCTCACTTTATATACAGGGAACTGAGGCAAACAGGGTTAAGTGACTTGCTTTTTGTCACAGGCTAGGAAGTGTGTGAGGTCAGATTTGAACTCATGAAGAGGAAGATTCCTAACTTCAGGTCCAGCATTCTATCCATTGTGCCACCTAGTTGCCCCATATACAGAGCAAGGCTCTAGCAACTGGGAAGCTGTCTTCAGAAGGCAATATTTAAGCTGAATCTTGAAGAAAGTAAAGGAAACTAAGAAAGGGAGATGAGAAGTGAGAACATTCTAGGCCATGCAGGATAGCCAATGCAAAGGTAAGGAGTTGGGAGAGGATTGTTGTGTGTGAGAAATAGTAAGACCAACATTGCTGGAACATGGAGTTGTCACATTCTAGGAACTCTAAGTAGACCAGTACATTGGGAACTTGGAGCAAGTAGAGTGAATAATTTTGATTACATTAAATTAAAAAGGTTTTGTACAAACAAAAGCAATGCAATCAAAATTATAAGGGAAGCAACAAATTGGGAAGAAAAACTATATAAAAAACCTCTGACAAAGGTCTAATTAATCAAATTTATAAGGAACTAAATCAATTGTACAAAAAAATCAAGCCATTTCCCAACTGATAAATGGGCAAGGGACATGAATAGGCAATTTTCAGATAAAGAAATCAAAACTATCAATATGCACATGAAAAGGTGCTCTAAATCTCTCATAATTAGAGAAATGCAAATCAAAACAACTCTGAGGTACCTCCTTATACCTAGCAGGTTGGCTAATATGACAGCAAAGGA
>NC_077227.1:719180057-719212557 GCF_027887165.1 Monodelphis domestica | reverse complement strand
GGTCTCTTCTAACTTTATATCTAGGACTTTCACAATCTAGCCTAATCCCCTTATTTTCTTGATGAGAAAACTGTGATGCAGTAATAGCTAATAGCTCTTGCAAAGTTGTCCCAGCTCAAGTGGCAGATCTTTGGCTACACAGTGGATACTCTAGCACCTCATAACTAAGGAACAGGCCAGCCTTTACCCAACCCACCCTTACCACCAATGGTGCCAACAGCACCAAGATTTCTCCGAATCAGGAAAAAGATACTTGAGAAATCCCTTCAGTTACTTTCTCTTTCTAAATCTGGAGTTTAAATCAAGAACTGCTCTTTATTTACATTACATAGACTGCATTTCAGCCTCTTTCCAGTAAGAGCTGCTTTTTCTTTTTTCTTCCATAGCTGAATCCTCAGTAGGGTTTTTCCCTTTTATTATTTAAACTTGGTTTCTTTAAAGAACTTTCCCCTTTTCCAAGCTGGATCTTTTAAAGAACTGTCAACAAAAAAGGAACATAATCATTTTGCAGTAGAATTACTCAGTTGTTTTCTTTGGCATTTTAAAAGACAAACACTATTTGATCTCTGGGGAAACCCCTTGTTCTCTCTCCTTACGTGTTTTGAAAGACTTGAGACCCTTTATCTAAAATTTAACACATTTACCTAGAATCTGAGTCAGCCTAGGATTGTTTGGCTAAAGTCTACTGTAGATAGAGATAAGTATCATGATTCTGGCTCTAATGTATTCTTCGTGACTCTTGCTGGCTTCTGAGCCCTTTAAAGAGGAGGGATGTGGGTGTAAAGGAGGGCAGAGGGCATTGGACCTGAGGCTGAATCCTGGACCTATGGGATCATGGACAGCTCTCTCATTTAATCTATACTTTTCTGTTCTCAAATTCTTTGTAAAATGAAGGGGTTAGATGAGGAGAGCTCTAGGGTCCCTTCTGATCCTAACTCATGGTTAGAAAGAACCTCAGTGGTCCCTTCTAATCCTGGTCCTCTAAGATATGGCCACTTGGCTTCTGCCTGAAGACCTCCAGTGAGGAAGAACCCAGTCTTCCTCACTTCCTGGAATTCCTATCATTTGAACTTTTCCTACAACCTCTCTTTTAAGGATATCCAAGTGCCCAGTGGCAAGTCATTTCCTTCCCATTCTCCAGATAGAAAACAAAGCAAAACAAAACAGGGAGTAGAAGAAAATGGAACTTACCTAAGACCAGTTGCTGTCTGCAAGGACAAGGTGCTAGTCCTTTCTAGGATTACTAGAGAAGTCAAGCCAAGAGAAGAGGAGAATGTGGGTGCCAACAATTGGGTCCTCCTTCACTAGTCTGGATTTATTTTATCTGAGAACAAAAGGAGGAGCAACTGTGTATCATTTTCCATCCTCCCAGGAGAACACCTTGACTGGCTTTTGAATCTGCTCTGAACTCCACCTATCCTTCAGAAGGCAGGCTTTGCCTGGTGACTCAGACTGAAGGGAAACCCAACTGGTTCTTATCTGAAAAAAATCAGGGGAGCTCAGATGAGGAATTAGTCCAGGAATCCTAAAGCTCAGCAAAACTTGGCTATGGTCCAGGGTGGTCTTTGGCTTCCCTGCCATCATCTCTCCTAGTGACTTCTCCGAAACAAACTCGTTTCCTCAAGGATATCCCTCTGTCCATTGCTTTACCCAAGCTGGGTCTTCTTTAGGCCTTTGCCTCTTTCCTCCCCTTCTGAGCCTTGACCTTTTTTTGTCTCCATCCCTTGAGATTCTACTCTCCTTCAGAAGACTACCAGGTAATTGGAGAAACCAATCTATGATGGACATGTTCACAGATGCAAATAATTTAATTTGCTTATTCCTGAATAAAGTCCTGTCTCCTGAAGAGACATGAGGGCATTGAGGAAAGTGAGGCTAATATCAAGTTTGAGGACCTGGATTCGAATTTTCTTTTTGTATTGCTCACTGCAAGCTTTGCCACCTTGGGCAAGTGAATTAATCTCTCTGGATTTCCGTTTCATCTTTTTTTTTTTTTTTTTTAATTTTAATATTATTTTATTTGGTCGTTTTCATACATTATTCACTGGAAACAAAGATCGTTTTCTTTTCCTCCCCTCCCCCCCCCCCCCCCCCCCGCCTTTCCCTCTCCCATAGCCGACGCATGATTCCACTGGTTATCACATGTGTTCTTGACTCGAACCCATTTCCCTGTTGTTGGAGTTTGCATTATAGTGTTCATTTAGAGTCTCTCCTCAGTCTTATCTCCTCCAACCCTGTGGTCGAGCAGTTGCTTTTCAGCGGTGTTTTTACTCCCACAGTTTATCCTCTGCTTGTGGGTAGTATTTTTTTTTTTAGATCCCTGCAGATTGTTCAGGGAAATTGCATTGATACTTATGGAGAAGTCCATCACCTTCGATTGTACCACAATGTATCAGTCTCTGTGTATAGTGTTTTCCTGGTTCTGCTCCTTTCGCTCTGCATCACTTCCTGGAGGTTGTTCCAGTTCACATGGAATTCCTCCACTTTATTATTCCTTTTAGCACAATAATATTCCATCACCAACATATACCACAATTTGTTTAGCCATTCCCCAATTGAGGGGCATCCCCTCATTTTCCAATTTTTGACCACCACAAAGAGCGCAGCTATGAATATTTTTGTACAAGTCTTTTTGTCCATTATCTCTTTGGGGTACAAGCCCAGCAGTGCTATGGCTGGATCAAAGGGCAGACAGTCTTTTATCGCCCTTTGGGCATAGTTCCAAATTGCCCTCCAGAATGGTTGGATCAATTCACAACTCCACCAGCAATGAATTAATGTCCCCACTTTGCCACATCCCCTCCAGCATTCATTACTTTGCATAGCTGTCATGTTAGCCAATCTGCTAGGTGTGAGATGATACCTCAGAGTTGTTTTGATTTGCATCTCTCTGATTATAAGAGATGTAGAGCACTTTTTCATGTGCTTATTAATAGTTTTGATTTCTTTGGCTGAGAATTGCCTGTTCATGTCCCTTGCCCATTTGTCAATTGGAGAATGGCTTGATTTTTTGTACAATTGATTTAGTTCTTTATAAATTTTAGTAATTAAACCCTTGTCAGAGGTTTTTATGAAGATTGTTTCCCAATTTGTTGCTACCCTTCTGATTTTGGTTACATTGGTTTTGTTTGTACAAAAACTTTTTAATTTGATGTAATCCAGATTATTTATTTTGCATTTTGTAATTATTTCTAATTCTTGCTTGGTTTTGAAGTATTTCCCTTCCCAAAGGTCTGACATGTATACTATTCTGTGTTCGCCTAATTTTCTTATAGTTTCTTTCTTTATGTTCAAGTCATTCATCCATTTTGAATTTATCTTGGTGTAGGGTGTGAGGTGTTGATCTAAGCCTAATCTTTCCCACACTGTCCTCCAATTTTCCCAACAGTTTTTATGAAATAGTGGATTTTTGTCCCAAAAGCTGGGATCTTTGGGTTTGTCATATACTGTCTTGCTGAGGTTGCTTGCCCCCAGTCTATTCCACTGATCCTCCTTTCTGTCTCTTAGCCAGTACCAAATTGTTTTGATGACCGCTGCTTTATAATATAGTCTGAGATCTGGGACTGCAAGACCCCCTTCCTTTGTATTTTTTTTCATTAATTCCCTGGGTATCCTTGATCTTTTGTTTTTCCAAATGAACTTTGTTATGTTTTTTTCTAAATCAGTAAAAAAAATTTTTGGGAGTTCCATGGGTATGGCACTAAATAGATAGATGAGTTTGGGTAGGATGGTCATTTTTATTATATTGGCTCGTCCTACCCATGAGCAGTTAATGTTCTTCCAATTGTTCAAGTCTAGTTTTAGTTGTGTGGAAAGTGTTTTGTAGTTGTGTTCATATAGATCCTGTGTTTGTCTCGGGAGATAGATTCCTAAGTATTTTATTTTGTCTTGGGTAATTTTGAATGGGATTTCTCTTTCTAGTTCTTGCTGCTGAGCTGTGTTGGAATTATATAGAAATGCTGATGACTTATGTGGGTTTATTTTGTATCCTGCAACTTTGCTAAAGTTGTTGATTATTTCAATTAACTTTTTGGTTGAATCTCTAGGATTCTTTAAGTAGACCATCATGTCATCTGCAAAGAGTGATAATTTGGTCTCCTCCTTGCCTATTTTGATGCCTTCAATTTCTTTTTCTTCTCTAATTGCTACTGCTAGTGTTTCTAATACAATGTCAAATAATAGAGGTGATAATGGGCATCCTTGTTTCACTCCTGATCTTAATGGGAATGGATTTAGTTTATCCCCATTGCAGATGATATTAGCTGATGGTTTTAGATATATACTGTTTATTATTTTTAGGAATGACCCTTCTATTCCTATGCTTTCTAGTGTTTTTAGTAGGAATGGGTGTTGTATTTTATCAAAGGCTTTTTCTGCATCTATTGAGATAATCATGTGATTCTTGTTGGTTTGCTTGTTGATGTGGTCAATTATGTGGATAGTTTTCCTAATGTTGAACCAGCCCTGCATCCCTGGTATGAATCCTACTTGATCATGGTGGATGACCCTTCTAATCACTTGCTGGAGTCTTTTTGCTAGTATCCTATTTAAGATTTTTGCATCTATATTCATTAGGGAGATTGGCCTATAGTTTTCTTTCTCTGTTTTTGGCCTGCCTGGCTTTGGAATTAGTACCATGCTTGTGTCATAAAAGGAGTTTGGTAGGACTCCCTCTTTGCTTATTATGTCGAATAGTTTGTGTAATATTGGGGTTAACTGTTCTCTGAATGTTTGATAGAATTCACTGGTGAATCCATCAGGCCCTGGGGATTTTTTCTTAGGCAGTTCTTTGATGGCTTGATGGATTTCAATTTCTGATATGGGATTATTTAAGAAAACTATTTCTTCTTCTGTTAGTCTAGGCAATTTATATTTTTGTAAATATTCATCCATATCACCTAGATTGGTAAATTTATTGCCATATAGTTGGGCAAAGTAGTTTTTAATGATTGCCTTAATTTCCTCTTCATTTGAGGTGAGATCCCCCTTTTCATCCTTGATGCTATTAATTTGCCTTTCTTCTTTCCTTTTTTTAATTAAATTAACCAGTACTTTGTCTATTTTGTCTGTTTTTTCAAAGTACCAGCTTCTAGTCTTGTTTATTAGCTCAATAGTTCTGTCACTTTCTATTTTATTAATTTCTCCCTTAATTTTTAGGATCTCTAGTATGGTTTTCTTCTGGGGGTTTTTAATTTGTTCATTCTCAAGTTTTTTGATTTGCATTTCCAATTCCTTGGTCTCTGTCCTCCCTAATTTGTTAATATATGCACTCAGGGATATGAATTTTCCTCTAAGTACTGCCTTGGCTGCATCCCATAAGGTTTGAAAGGATGTTTCGCCGTTGTCATTTTCTTCAACGAAATTGTTAATTGTTTCTATGATTTCTTCTCTAACTAAATGGTTTTGGAGTATCATGTTATTTAATTTCCAATTAATTTTTGATTTGGGTCTCCATGTACCCTTGCCGATCAATATTTTAATTGCCTTGTGATCTGAAAAGGCTGCAGTTAATATTTCTGCTTTTCTGCATTTAAGTGCCATGTTTCTATGACCTAGTGTATGATCTATTTTTGTGAATGTGCCATGTGGTGCTGAAAAGAAGGTGTATTCTTTTTTGTCCCTATTTATTTTTCTCCATATGTCTATTAATTCTAATTTTTCTAAGATTTCATTCACCTCTTTTACCTCTTTCTTATTTATTTTTTGATTTGATTTATCTAAATTTGATAGTGGTTGGTTTAAGTCTCCCACTAATATGGTTTTACTGTCTAATTCCTCCTTCAATTCTCCTAGTTTCTCTATTAAAAATTTGGATGCTATACCATTTGGTGCATACATGTTGATTAGTGATATTTCCTCATTGTCTATACTTCCTTTTAGCAGAATATATTTACCTTCCCTGTCCCTTTTGATCAGGTCTATTTGTACTTTGGCTTTGTCAGATATCATGATTGCAACTCCTGCCTTCTTTCTATCGGTTGAGGCCCAAAAGGTCTTACTCCACCCTTTAATTCTAACCTTGTGAGTGTCAACCCGTCTCATATGTGTTTCTTGAAGACAACATATGGTAGGGTTTTGTGTTCTAATCCAATCTGCTATTTGTCTGCGTTTTATGGGTGAGTTCATCCCATTCACGTTCAAAGTTATGATTGTTATTTGTGGATTCGCTGGCATTTTGATGTCTTCCCCTAGTTCTGACCTTTCTTCTTTAGCTTTCTCCTTTTGAACCAGTGATTTACTTTAGGTCAGTCCCCCTAGTCCCCTCCCTTGAGATGCTTCCCTTTCTAGCCCCTCCCTTTTTATGCTCCCTTCCCCTCCCCCCTCTCCTTCCCTCCCTTTTTGTGCTCCCTCCCCCCTCCCCCTCCTTAATTTTCCTTTCTTTCTTGCCCTAATGGATAAGATAGAATTCAGGATCCCACTGGATCTAGATGTTCTTCCCTCTCAGATTTGATTTCACTGAGAGTAAGGTTTAAGTACTTCCACTTCACGCTCTCTTCCTCTCCTTCTCATATGAGAGTTCTTCCCCTCCCCTTCCCATGTGTATCTTTATATGGGAAAGTTTATTCTATTGATTCCCCCCCTATTTCTTGAAGTTAATCTTAGTATTATCACGGTTCCCCCCTCCCTTTTCCTTTTTTTGCCCCAACTTTCCCCAAATCTTCTTGATTCCCCAATCTTTCCCTATGCATGTTTCTTCTAACTACTCTTATGATGATACAATTTATGAGAGTTACACAAAACATTTTCCCCACATATTAATATATATAATTAGATGTAAATGTAGTCCTTATAGAAGAGAGTTTGACTTAAAGAGAAAGATAAGATTTATCTCCTTTTCCCTTTCTTTCATATTTACCTTTTCATGTTTCTCTTGCTTTCTGTGCTTGGATATCGAACTTTCCACAGAGCTCTGGTCTTTTCTTAGCAAATGCTTGGAAATCTTCTATTTTGTTGAATGCCCATACTTTCCCCTGGAAGTATATAGTCAGTTTTGCTGGGTAGTTGATTCTTGGTTGGAGACCCAGCTCTCTTGCCTTTCTAAATATCGTGTTCCATGCTTTGCGGTCTCTTAGTGTGTTAGCCGCTAAGTCATGTGTGATCCTTATGGGAGCCCCCTTGTATCTGAAGCTCTTCTTCTTGGCTTCTTGTAGGATTTTCTCCTTTACTTGGAAGCTCTTGAATTTGGCAATTACATTCCTAGGCGTTGTCTTTTGGGGATTTAGTATAGAAGGTGTTCTATGAATCCTTTCTATTTCTATTTTGCCCCCTTGCTCCAGAACGTGGGGGCAATTTTCTTTTATAATCTCCTCTAGAATAAAATCCAATTTGTTGTTTACCTCTGGTTTTTCTGGGAGACCGATGATACGGAGATTTTCTCGTCTTCCTCTGTTCTCCAGGTCCGTGACCTTCTCAGTGAGATATTTTCTGTTTTCTTCCAATTCATTAATTGTTTGGGTTTGCTTTATTGATTCTTGCTGTTTTATCATCTCACTTTCTTCGAGGTCCTTAATTCTGGTCATTAGGGACTGGATTTGCTTTTCAGCCTTGTCTGCCCTTGTATTGGCTGCTTCGAGTTCTTTTTCCAATTGAGCAGTCTTATCTGTCAGACAGCTGATCTCTTTCTCCCATTTTTCTTTCCAGAAGGTTTCCATCTTTTGGATAAGTTCCAGTTTGAGATCTTCCAGAGCTTGTTGATAGTTTCCATTTTGGGAGGCGTGTTCTGAATTTTTTTGGATTTCCTCTTCATTCTCCTCTTTCCCTTGGGTACTTCCACCATAAAAGTTTTCAATAGTCACTTTTTTCCCTTTCTTCCTGGAGGCTTGATTTTGGGCCATGTGAGCCATCCCTTTGGTGGTTTTATTTCCCTTTCCTTTTTGGTCTGGGGTCTGGGTTATAAGAGTGGTTTTTCTGTGAATTTAGGTTGCTTCAGACTAGTTCTTCCCAGCCTCCGAGCCCAGGTATTCAGCTCCGCCCAGATAATCCGTGCGCCTTGTTCAGCGCAGCCCGCCCGAAGTCCGCTGGCTTCTCCAGTGAAAGCGCCCTGAGACGTTTTTTCCTGGCAGTCCCCAGATCCCAAGGACCCTGGAGTGCCCCCCCAGACAGAGACGCTCCCCACTCACTCGCTGTCCCGGTGAGCGCTCAGGTAGCTCACTCTGGTTTAGTGGGGGAGGTGGGGTGGGGGAAGGGCGGCTCAGTTCACTTTTCTGTGCAAGCTTTTCCTTCTTATTTTAGTGTGGAAATGTTCAAGCCCCACGTACCTTTGCCTCTGTGGGGTACTGGGGAGTCCTTCTGTTCCTCCAAAGGTGATTTTGTGCTCCTTTGATGTAGTCTATTTCGTTCGGTGCTGGGGAGAGGAAACGTGCCGCGTCTAGATTGCAGCCATGATTACCCGGAAGTCCCCGTTTCATCTTTTGATAGAATGTAAGTTCCCCAAGAGCAGGGATTGTTTAATTTTTGACTATGTATCTCCCTCTTTCCCCAGCACTTCACATAATACTTGGTATATAATAGGGGCCTAATAAATGCATTAACAGAGTAACCTGTAAAATGAAGGGACTGGACTAGATAATCCCATACAGTTTGAGAGGATAGGTTGGCATCTAAATAGCACCTCAGTAGTTAGTCCCAGGGTTCTTAACCTTTTTTGTGCCTGGACCCTTTTGGGGACAATCTGGGGAAGCTTCAAAGATCATGTTTTTAAATAGGTAAAGTAAAATACATAAGATTACAGTAAACTCATAGAACTCAGGTTAAGAACTTCTGATTCTAGTCCAGTCTCCCCATTTTATGGCAGTTGGGAAGTGGAGCAGTGATTAAACTGCTGGACCTGAAGTCAGGAAGACCTGAGTTCTAAACTAGCCTCAGACACTAAATAACTGTGTGACTCGGGGCCACTCACTTAACCTTGTCTACCTCTGTTTCTTCTTCTGTAAAATGGGAGTGATTATATTACTTGCTTCCCAGCATCGTTGTGAAGACTTAATGAGATTATATTTTTCAAGCATATAAGGCTTAAAGCTTTATATAAGTGTGCTCAGTCATTTTCAGCTATATCTGACTCTTCAGGACTCCATTTGGAGTTTTCTTGCCAGAGCTATTGGAGTGGCTTGCCATTTCCTTCTCCAACTAATTCCAAACCCAGTGCTCTATCCACTGCTCTGCCTTACATAAATGCAAGCCATTTTTATGGATGAAGCTTGGAGAAGAAAAAGAACTCAGAATTACAGATCTAGAACCAAATGGACCCCCAGATATCATTTAGCCTCTCATTTTGAGGCTCAAGAACATCAAGGGGCTTGTCAAAGGTCACTGGGGGAACAAGTATCAAGGTGGATTTGAACCCAGCTCTGTTGACTCTAAAACCAGAGATCTCCCCACTACAGTTACTATGAGACTTAAGTCCTTAGGTATTGTCTCAGAGACAATGGAGTGATCCTCATAGCATGTTTCAGGCACCAGGGACAGACCAGATTTGGGGGGTGTTTCAGATCCCATCATTTAGGTAATCTTTGTCAGTAATGCATGCATTTGGATGAAGGGCATGACCTGAATGAATTTATTCTGAATAATGAATGCGGCTACATGGAGGAGAGGGGGCAGCCAGGGATGCTTGGTTCATCTGTAGGTCCTTGTCCAAAGGGCTCCCCTAACACTCCCTGGTAAAGGTGCACAGAATGATAAATAGAGTCCAGCTTTTTCCCAGGATGAGGTATATTCCTTGGCATCATCCCTTCCTCTACTCTCCTATCTCCCCTCAGCAGGGACCCAGAGTCCTGTGATGGGAGCTGCCTTCCTCACCCTGAAGAGCAGGAGGACCAAGGCTCAGATTCTAGGGAGCCTGAGTCAATGATAAGAAAAGCATCCTTGTACCCAGGGACTTCCCACAGAATTGTCACTTCCTGTTGTCGAAGGCCTCTTTGGTACTCCGGCATGTTTGAGAAACTGGGCCCCTAAGGGTATCCTGGGAGCTTTCTGAGAAGGGCCACCCCTAATGACTCTTGGGAGCTTGAGCTCCAGGAACTGAGTTTTGCAAATTTGGAAAGTTGAACTGAACGCAGTGAAGGAGAGAGATAACTAATCCTGCATCAATTAGGGACCTGGTTTTTGCTCCATTCTGGGATACTTGAGGAAGGGAGAGTCTCCAGTTTAGGTTCTTTCAGGAAATCCTGGGCCAGCAGCCAACCATGACATAGGAAGAGGCAACAGAGAGAATTGATGGGATGGAAAACAAAACATGCTAGTGTGAATCCATTTTATGAATGATAATAACTTGACATCTGAATTACTCTTAAAAGTTTACAAAATGCAAATATACTTTCTTTTGTTTCTTAAACCCTTACCTTCCATCTTAGAATCAATACTGTGTATTGGTTCCAAGGCAGAAGAGCGATAAGGGCTAGGCAATGGGGGTTAAGTGACTTGTCCAGGGTCACACAGCTAGGAGGGTCTGAGGCCAGATTTGAACCTAGGAACCACCTCCCATATCTGAGCCTGGCTGTCTATCTGCTGAGCCACCTAGCTGCCCCAATCAAAATTGTTTCATTTTGTCTTTGTAACTCTGGTGTTGTTAAAAGGAAAGGTGGAGGAGCCCTGGAATGATGGTTTAAAGATAGGTCAGAATGTGTTGATGATCTAACCCCAGAAGGGCATTAACTCCCTGTTGGGATGGAGAGCTGAAGGGTGCCCTCTGTCCTGGACCTAATAAGATGAAGACACAGATAAATCGAGGTCTGAACCAGATACAGGAGTGGACAATGAAGGCGGATTAGGAAAGGTGTACAAAACCAAATCCTCCTGGGAGACCCTCTCATATAGCCCCTTGCTGAAGGAAGATCTATGGGCCAAACCTGGACTTTGCTTTACCGGGTTCTGATAGAGATCCTCCTCCCAGATTAAACCTCCACCCACTAACCTTCTTGTTATTGTTCAAAGATCTGACTGCTACTGAATAAACCATCACTGTTTATTTGGGATAGGATAACAAGGATGGGGTTAGGGAAGAGGGCAAACAGGTGTTCCCTAAGCTAAGCCACAGATTGATGATGGGGCCTCTAGGCTTAGAAAGGACCAGCCTGGATGCTTCCTGTGTGTTCTTGACTCCTCTCTACTGGCTATCCTATCTAATGTTAAAGTAACAACAAATGGCTTTAGGTATGGCGGACCCAGAGGGAGATGTTTCTGTCTTCAGGGTAAAACCCTCTCAGGCAGCTGAATGTCCACACAGGTCTTGAGATGGCAGAGAAACAGGATCAATTCATGGACCATATGGGCATCGGAGACTATTGGGAAATGGGTTCCAAATCCTGAGCTAGGAAAGGGAGCTGCTTTCAGTCTAAGGTTCAGAACTGAATTCCTCATCCATTGGCTCTCTTCCCAGCAGCCCCCTCTCCAACATTCCAACAGCTCTGTCTGTCACTCTTGCCTCTCCATCATTCCATTTCACCCTATCATTCTGGTGCTTAATAAAACACTTGGTGATTGGTTAATTTCTTTGGTTGGTTGATTCAGAGTCCCATCACTTGTTGCTCAGTCTTCATTCTCTTTCCAAACCTTGTGGAGACGAGGGTCCAAATTTCTAGGGAAGGGATTGCCCCTTTTCCTGGCACCATTGTACCTGCAATAGGGCCACCCTCTTTTTCATGGTTGCCTTCTCCCAATTTGCCCCCAATACAAGAATTCCTCGTTATCCTCTGCTGCCTATCCCAGGGTGAATAAAGGTCCAGGTATGAGAAAGCAGAGAGCCTTAATGGGCCTCTGATTTGGCTGAAGTTCAGGAAGCCATGTGAACAAAATGGCGGTAGATGTTGTATGGCCTTGAAAGTGAACTTCAGAAATTTGTACTTTACTTAGCAGCGGGCAAAGAGCCACTGAATAGTTTTAGGACTTGGCAGAGAAGTGCCAGGACCAAATATGTACATAGACAATAGGAAGCCAGTCAATCCCTGAGACTGGGAGTGTTGCCCTTTACCCAGCCCAGCCCTGGGCGTGACCTGGACCCCAGTCAACACATAGGGCCCCATGCCAGGTGTGTTACTCATATTGACTCAGGATACCAGGCTGAGAGCTTTCTGTTTTACCCTGACATGACTACAGTGTCTCCTGAACACAGTTTCCTTCCCTTCTTTCTCCTTTGGTACCTCAGTTTCCTTCTCCATAACACAGGAAAGGAAGCTCATTCTAAGGGTGATCGCAATGTAGATTCACTTTTTGGAGTCTGTTAGGTGGGTCAGGACCCACCTAACATTGTAGGTCTAAGGTCAATCCTCTATTTCCTCAATGACCCCAACGTGAGAGGAATTCTTAGGCCTGCTATGGATATGTAATCAGGGCGTCCCCATCCCTATCCTGTTCTCTTACGGGAAATTCATGTTAATTACATAGTAAGAAGGCAGATCATATCTAACTCTGCCCTGAACCCCAATTCTGGTCAGAATTCAGGTCAGAAGCGACTTAGGTCATTTGAAGGCTTAGCTAGCAAACCTTGATTTTTCCAGCATCATAAAAATGTTCCTAGACTGCCACAACCCCCAAGAGGCATAGTGGGAAAAATTCTGTTCTTGGAAGTGGGTGAAACCTGGACTAGAATGGCCCCTCTGACCCAGTGTTCATGAGCAAGTCACTTAAATCCTTCTATTTTAGGGGAAACACATACCATAGTGGATAGCGTGCCAGACTTTGAATCAAGAATACCTGAGTTTGTATTTCACTTTGAACTCTTCATTGATAGTTGTGTGACCTTGGATAAATCACATTGCTCCTCTGTATGTTGATGTAGGATAATAGAAGCACTTACAGGACCAACTGAGATAATGTATGTAAAGCACTCTGTAAATCATTAAGCACTCTATAAATGCTGACAATTATTGCTCCTCTTATTTGGAGGCTTCAAATCTTGACTCTGTCCTGCAGAACACTAGGCAAATCATTTAACCTCCCTGGGACTCAACTTTCCCATCTGGAAAATATGAGAATTGGACTTGGTGATTGCTGGGTTCCCTGCCCTAATGCCAGAATCCCATGAGCCCATTGGCTGGTTTCCACCGATGAGCTGAAGGAAGGTGGGTTCACCCTGACCTGGAATGCTGCACAAGTTCAGAAGTCCTGGCTAAGTCAGACCTCCAAGTTCTCTCTTGACTTGTGGTCTAATGTACAACTGAGTTCTTGGTCTGAAAGATGGGATTGCGTCATGGGCCCAGCCAAGGGATTCTGCAACCACAGAGTCCAAAGAACAGAATAACAGTCTGTCCTGGGCTCTTTTCTGTGAATTGGTCCATTCGATGGATAGGTCACAGAAGGTTTAGATCCCCTTTTTCAGCATGTTTGTGTGTATGAGTGAATGTGTGTACAGAGAAGTTTTTCCACAAGATCCTGTTCATCATTTCGTATGGAGCAATAGTTTTCCATTACAACCACATACCCAGAGCTCATTCAGTAAATCCCCAATCGATAGACACCCCCTTAGTTTCCAATTCCTTGTTGGCCTCCTTAATTACAACTTATCTCTATAAAATGTCTTCTAATCCTTTCAGCACCCACAAGTCAGTCAACTAGCATTTGCTAAACACTGGGCTAAACATTGGAGACAGAAAGAAGGGCAATAGACAATCCCTGCCCTTAGTCAGTCAACACAAATTTACTAAATGCCTACTACAAAGAGGGGCACCTAGGTGTAGTGGATAGATAGTGGATAGATCATTGGGTTTGGAGTCCAGGAGACTCATCCTCCTGAGTTCATATATGGCCTTAGATACTAGCTTTGTGACCCTGAGCAAGTCACTTCACCCTTTTTGCCTCAGTTTCCTCATCTGCCAATGAGCTAGAAAAGGGAATGGCAAATCCCTCCAGTATCTCTGCCAAGAAAACCTCAAATGGGGTTACAAAGAGTTGAACTTGACTGAAAATGATTGAACAACAATGATCCAAGCCCTAGGCATAATACTGGAGATACAAAGATGGACAAAAGCTGGCCCCTACCTTCAAGAAGCTCACAGTCTAAAGGTCAGTAGATGCAAATCCTTCCCAAAGGTGTCCTGGGCAAGGATGGGTAGGAGAATGCTGTCTATTGTCCTTGCTTTCATTTCCATGCTCATAGGGTCATAGTTATAGAGCCAGGAAAGATCTCAGAGGTCATCTAGTCCAAACTTTCCATTTGTACCAATGAAGAAACTGAGACCCAGTAACATAAGTGCCTTTCCCAAGATCACCCAGATGGCACCTATCAGAAGCAGAAATTTGAACCCAGGTCTTCTGATCTCAAAACCCAAGAAACAATGTGTCTTTTATTTTCATTTTTACATTTTTCTTTATTTTATTACAGTAACAAATTTACACATACATTTTCCATGGTTACATGATTCATGTTATCTCCCTCCCCTATTCCTCTCCCCCCTCCTGGAGTTGACAAGCAATTCCACTGGGTTATGCCTGTGTTATCACTCAAAACAGATTTCCATATTATATTCATTTTGGTAAGTGAATGACCTTATAAAAACAAACCTCCAAACATACCTAAATAAGCAAGTGATTAATCATGTTTTCATCTGCATTTCTACTCCCACAGTTCTTTCTCTAGCTGGGGGTAGCATTCTTTCTCTTAAGGCAATTTGTCTTTTAAAAGAACATTCAATTTGAAGTCAGAGGACTTGCTATCGGCCAAGTTCCAGCCCTTCTACTTACCAGCTGTGGGTATTTTGGCAAATGACTTCCTCACTCTTTGTCTCATATTAAAGAAGAGGGTTTTGGTCTAGATGATCTCTAAACTCTTTCTAGCTTTAAGTCTATGTTGTTGTTTAGTTATTTCATTTGATTCTTTGTGACCCCATTTAGGATTTTCTTGTCAGAGGTACTGAAATGGCTTCCCATTTCTTTTCCCAGTTCATTTTGCAGATGAGGAAACCGAGGCAAACAGGGTGAAGTGACTTACCCAAGGTTAAACAGCTAGTAAATCTATGATCCTCTGAGTATATGGAATGAAGACTTGGATGCCATTTAGTCTGTGCTTATCATTATTTTTATTATTTAAAAAAAAACTCTTATCCTTTCTTTTATAATCAATTCTAAGTATCAATTCCAAGGCAGAAAAGCAGTAACAGTTATGGGGGTTAAGTGACTTGCTCAGTCACAAAGCTAGGAAGTGTTTGAGGCCAAATTGAACTCAGGACCTCCAATCTCCAGGCCTGGCTCTCTAGTCATTATGCTACTTAGTTGCCCAGATATACTTATCATTATTAAAACTGAGGAATCTGAGGCCTAGAAAGGTCAAGGATTTACTTAAGGTCATATGTCCAGTAGGTGGCAAATCTGGAATCTGAACCCAGGACTCTGTCTGTCTGTCTCTCTGTCTCTCTCTTCCATCTCCCTCCTCCTGTTTTTCTCTCCCTCCTTCCTCTCCCTCCTCCCCTCCATCCCCTCCTCTTCTATTTCTCTCCCCCTTCTCTCTCTCCTTCCCATCCTCCCTCCCCCTTCTCTCTCTCCTCCACACCCCTTGCCTCCATTCCCTCCTCTTCTGTCTCTCTGTTTCTCTCCCCTTCTCTCTCCTTCTCCCCTCCCTCTACCTCTTTCATCTCTTGTCTCTTTCCTTCTGTTTCTGTCTCTGTCTCTCTCCCTCCCTCTCTCTGTCTCTGTCTAGTTCTCTATTGAATTTACTTTTCATATGCTGTATTAAAGCTTATATTCAGGCGAATTAGTTGTGTATTCCTGTGTCTGGGGTCTGGGTCAGAGATTGCATGCACTCTACCGCTTTTTGCTTTTTATTCATCCTTAAGAATCCCAAAGAGTGCCTTCCCTTTGAGCAGAATTTGCTGAATAAATGAAGGGCACAAAGCTTCTTTTCCCTCTGCACGGTCTCCTTCAAGTGGGGCTGGATGGGTTGCTGAAATGCCTCTTAAATAGCTGCTGACCAATTAGAGATGGCTTAGGCTGACCCAGGGAGGGGCTGCATAATAAGCTCCTTTAACTCTATTTATTAGCTGCCTTCCCAGGATTTGGGGTCTCTGTTCCTTTAAGAGGCTCGCTGACCTCGGTGCCATTTTATCAGTTAAGATGCTGGTCTAACCAGTAACTAGAGATATTGAGGAAACTGATCTTTCTTCCCCCAAGTCAGCTTTCAAGTTAATTTTAACCATAACATTTCCCATTCGGCAGCACCCCCAAGCAAATCAGCTGAAATTTGGCCAATGGAAAGCGAGAGGATCCATTCCAAGAAACTGCTTCCAATAAATAGCCCCTAGAAATGGAGGCCCAGTTCCTTGGAGGCTTCAGAGTTTCCCTCTGTGCTGGAGTGGGAAACCTGGGTTGAGGGAACGATGACTGGACTTCTAAACAGACTGAGGCATTGGGTTGTTGTTGTGTAACTAGCTGTGTGATCTCAGGCAAGTTCACCCACCTCTCTGGGACCATTTCCTCATTTGTAGAGTGTGAAGTCCAGACTGGAGGACCTCTAAGGTTCCCGTCAACGCCACAGAAGTAATGAGGCTTCATGGGAAGAAGTCCAAGTCTAGAATTTGGGGTCTGGTGCTCGGTTCCTAGTCTAAGCCCATGCCTGAACGTGAATCCCCTGTTTTTGACTGGAGGCCTCCAGGGAGGAAAATGCATTTATTCATTCAACATTTATTGAGCACCTACTATGTGCCATTGGGTGTATGGGGTGCTCAGGGAGGGGTAGTATCTCTGGGATGGAGGGCTTGTCGTGCCCTCATAGGGCAGCTCACCTGACAACCAGCTCTCACTTGTGGCTCCCAGTAGCTGCTAGCATGCGGCAGCGGCCACACCCTGGGCAACGGCTTTGACAGGCCGGCTAAACCTTGTGAGGGTAGCCATCCGGTCCATGTCGACCCCTGGTGAACCAGGACTTTGCTCACCCAGCATGTGAAGACTGCTTCGGTCGAACAGATGGAAGAAACCAACAAGAAGGTTCACCGGCTGAGAGGGCGACGCAGCAAGGCACTGTGGAGTGCTTAGGGCGTGTTGGAGCACAAAGGACAACACGGCCATCCAATGCCGCTGAGGAAGTCTCCAGGTGTAACGACTTTTCGTGCCACTGGACCCAGGCTTCCAACACGGAGAGAGTGGGACTGTCTCTGTGCACCGACTTTTCCACTTAAATCTCCTTCACGCACAAGTGTCTTTGTGCACACTCATCTATCATAGATGAAAACGCACAAAGACAATCATCATCCTCAGTTACCGAGAGACTACTACTATAGTACTACTACTACGACTATGTGCCATGGATTGGGCTAAGCACAGAGAATACAAAAAGAGACAAAAGACAGTCCCTGACCTTGAGGAACTTAGCATCTGATGCACATTCACGTCCTTCCAGGAAGCTCATCCCATGTTTATCAAATTATTAGTATTTTTAAAATTAAATTGTTAGAAAACTCTTAACTGTTAGGAAGTTCTCCCCGACATGTTCCTGCAACTTTCACCCATTTGCTGTTCCTGGTTCTCCCTTCTCCAGCCAAGTGAAAAAGTCCTACTTGGTGAATACTGCAGTGTGTGAATTACCCGGGACAAAGTAAAATAATTATATTTATTGACATACAATTAGCCATACAACTTATTTTTTTTAGAATTTAAAACAAAAGCCTTACTATTTCATCATTTTGAGACAGCTTGGAGACACTGGATAAAGCAGAGGCTTGGCGTTAGGAAGACCAGAATTCAAATTCAACCTCAGACATTTACTAACTATGTGATAAAGGACAAGTCACTTAACCTCTGTTTGTCTTAGTTCCGTCATCTGTAAATGGGGATAACAATAATATATACCTCTCAGAGTAGTTGTGACAATCAAAAAAGATAATACAGGTATCCTTTCCATATTGCGAGGTTAGGGGTATGATGCTCCACAATTTGGAAAATTCACTTACAATTTATTGGCCCTCCCTTTATGTCAGAGAAGTCTGAATTTCTTTTTCTTTTATGGGGTGTCTACAGTACTTTATTATAAAATTAGGCTTAAGTATTTGCTCATAGGCTATATAGTTTCTAAACTTTTTCTATATCCTCTGCTGGCCATCAGCAACTTTGGCAAAACTCCCCCCAAACTCCCATTTAATTTCTTATGCCAACCTGAACTATATCAAAACCCCAATAAAGTGGTGATTTGGAAGGGATTCGTGTCATTAAAAAATGCTTAGAACAGTCCCTGACACATAGTAAGCCCTATATAAATTTTTACTATTACTTATTTTGCTGCAATCACTTATTTTCCATGATTTAGAATTGAGTCCCTGAGTTCTGGACCCATATTTTAAAATTTTCCATCATGAAAGCATACATTTATGGCACTAGATATTAAGCATGTCATTGGGAAACAGGCTATGTTTTCAAATTAATTTTATTACTATTATTCTTCTTCATTCTAGTTTTGATGATATATAGTCCATATGTATGCAATGGGATAAGTCAGTCAAGTTCCCAAGACAATGAATCATGCTTATCTCTAACTCTTTCTTAAGCATCCTGACATTTTTTGATATGCAGCTTGGTGTAAATGCATATGAAAAAAAATCTCTATTCATTTGGGAATTTTTGCAATTCTAGAATGATTCTACTTCTCAGAATATCAACATATTTATCATAATCGCCTTAATGGGAAGACATCCAGGAAGTAAAAAGAAGTTAAAAGCATTCCCCCAGTATTTTGGAGATAAATGTTTTTCAGTCTGATTAAGATGCCTAGATCTTACAAACACCAATGATTTCCAATGATTGTTTTTGGTATAGCCTTGAATGAGAGTCAGTTTCATCAGTAAAAATGACTATTCTTCAGGTCTCCAGTCTTTATATTGTCTTGCCTACACCAAGCATTTTTTCTTCATAGAAACAATTAACTGCTATTGTTTTTTCCCACTCTGGTTTTCTCATTATTTTTCCAACTCCAAAGAGTCTACACCATATTATAGAGGACTCAGTACCTCCCCCCTGGTTCTTCCAGTTTCCTTATCCCTCTGAAGGTCTTAGCACATTTCTTTCTTTAAAATTTTCAAATAATTTTTATCACAAGCTTTATAAATAAAATACAATCATTTTGATGAAAATATATAGAAGTATAAAAAAATAAAAGATAATGTATAAAGCCAGAGCCACAAAAGCTACAAACTTCTCCATTGCGAAAGTTTATTCAGGCCTAGTTAGTGATATGGTAAAAATATATAAACAATCAAGGAGGGTTTTAGTGAATAGGTAAAAATCAGAACATTTAAACTCCAAATAGAAAGGAAAAAAAATCCAGAGTGATTTGCTCCTGTAAAAAAACTCTAGTTTCTGTTGAAGAATGCAAAGAAAAGGAGAGGACTGTGGGAAGTAGCACAAAAACACCTATTGATGGAGCAGCTAGGTGGTTCAGTGTCTAAAGAGTCAGACCTGGAGATGGGAAGTCTTGGGTTCAAATCTGGTAGTAGTCATGAAAACAGGTTGGTATTGGCTAAGAAATAGAAGGGTGTATCAATGGAATAGATTAGATATACAATATACGGGAGTAAATGACTATAGAAATCTAGTGTTTGATAAACCCAAAGACCTCAGATTTTGAGATAAGTATTCACTGTTTAACAAAAACTGTGGAAAAACTGGAAAAAAAGCATGACAGAAACTAGGTATAGACCAATATCTTATACCCTCTCTACCAAGAGAAGGTCATAGATATAAAGAGTGATACCATAACTAAATTAGGGGAACACAGAATAGTTTAGCTGGCAGATATTTGGAGATGGGGAAAATTTATAACCAAATAAGAGATAGAGAACATTACCAGATATAAAATGAATAATTTTGATTATATTAAATTAAAAGACCTTTGTACAATCAAAATCAATTGCAACCAAGATTAGAAAGGAAAGAACAAACTGGGAATTTTTTTTAAATGGAAAATTGCTCTAAGAAAGGTCTAATTTCTCAAATTTATAGAGAACTAAGTCAAAGTTATAAGAATGTAAATCATTCCCCAATTGACAAATGGTCAAAGGATATTAAAAATCAATTTTCAGATGAAGAAATCAAAGCTATCAAAAATTATATTTGAAAAACATTCTAAATCACTCTTGATTAGAGAGACATAAATTTTAACAACTCTGAGATTCCACCTCACACCTATCAGATAGGCCAATATGACAATAAAGTACTAAATGTTGTAGGTGATGCAAAAAAATGGGGACACTAATACATTGTTGGTGACGTTGTAAACTGATCTAACTATTCTGGAGGGCAATTTGGAACTATGTCCAAAGGGCTATAAACTAATCTTTGATCTGATAATACCACTACTGAGTCTTGTGTACCAAAAAGATCATAAAAAAGGGGAAAGGACCTACTTGTATGAAAATATTTATAGAGCTCTTTTTGTGGTGGCAAAGAATTGGATATTAAGGTGATGCCCATCCATTGGGGAATGGCTGAAAAAATTGTGGTATATGTTAGTCATAGAATGCTATTGTGTCATAAGGAATACCAAGCAAGATGATTTCGGAAAAAGCTGGAAAGATCTGCATGAACTGATGGAAAGGAAAACAAGAAGAACTGGGATAACATTGTACACAGTAACAGTAATACTGTATGATGATCATTGTAATCAGCTGTGAAAGACTTAGCTACTCTCAGCAATACAATAATCTGCGATAATTCTGAAGGATTTATGACAAAGAATGTTATCCACCTCCAGAGAAAGAACTGTTGCAGTCAGATGCAGATCAAAGCAGGTGATTTTTCACATTAGTTTATTTATGGTTTCATTTTGGAGTTTCAGTTTTATATACATATTCTCTTACAACAATGACCATTATGAAAGTATGTTTTGTATGATAATACATGTGTAACCCAGGTCATATTTCTCAGCATATCTGAAAGGAGGGAGACAAGGGATGGAGGGAGACAATTGGAATCTTATCATTTCAGAAAATGTGTTGAAAATTGTAATTGTGTGTAATTAGGAATATAAAATGTATTTGAAAATTTAAAAAAAGAAATAATGAGCAGGTTAATTAAAAAACCATGCAAAGACTTACGTGAAATTATAAACAGTGAAACAAGCAGAACCAAGAGAATGTTACATACATGGCAACAGAAATATTATATGAAGAATGATTTCTGTATGTCTACCTCTAGAGAAAAAATTGATAAATAGAAACAAGCAAGACAGTTTTATATATACATATATCTTTTTTGTTAAATGATGTCTTCTCTGATGCCAAAGGGGAAAGAAGTGGGAGATATTTAATGTAACAAACAAATAATTTTTTAAAGAAAGCCAAAAAATTTTTTTTCAATTTGAAACTGGCATATTCTACAAATCTGGGCTTAATTTGTTGTTTTACTAGTTGCTGAGATTTAAGAAATCAGTAGAAAAAATGTTAATAATGCAGATTAAACTTAAAAGTTTGTTGTGTACATGTTGTTATTGTTGGTTAGAGTTTGGTTGTTAAACATTTACTAGGTCACTCCTGGCAGATTCTTCCTCAGTAGATGACACAGTAGAGTGCTGTAACCTTACAGTTAGGAAGACTTGAGTTTGAATCTTGCCTTAGATTTACCTATGTGACCTTGGTCAAGTTGTTTAACCTCCAAGCTTCATTTTCCTCCTCTACACAATGGGTTTACTAATAGAAAAAGAGACAAGCAAGTTCTTCAGATTTCTCTGATATTCCTAGTGTTAATAAAGAAGACATGTCTGTGCAAATACACTTTGAATTGCTTATCATCAAACGTAGCTTTTTGAGACACAGACGCACACCTTGTTCCCCTTTCTCTAGGGCAAGGGGACCTTCTTGCTGCTTATTCTTATCACTGAAATACATCTCATAGCAGTGCCAACAGCACCTTCTTGTAATGATGCCAAATTGGATGTCATACTGCACACACCTTGGATAATCCTTGACTGAAACCCACTGTGGCTCGCCAAAAGACAAGTGTTTGTGTATCATGCCCAGGCCACTGTCTGAGCCCATCCAGTTTCTTAGCATTGAGGCAAACAGAAATAGCTATAATAGATAAGGAGGACACGACTCTTCCATCTACCCTAGGACTGTTCTATAATTTCCAACCTTTCCCCCCATCCATTCAGTCCCAGACTACTGGAACTCACTCCACTTGTTCCCTGACGATAAATCCAACTGTCTATAGTGATAGTTCATCAGTTCTTTGTGTGTTTTTTTACATTTTTGGCTTCATTTTCCTTTGTGTTTCTATGTGAATGATTCTGTTTCATTGTGGGTTTTAATGATTCTTAGCAGACTTGATTCCCCCACACCAGTAACCACTACAATATTTCTAACAGTCATTGAAGTGTACCCTTTAAGAGTAATGGCTTTTACATGCTTCCTGGGAGTAATATCCATTCTTAAAAGTCACGAAATTGAAAACACAAGAGAATAATGAAGTGTGTGTGTGTGTCATGTGTGTGTGTGTGTGTGTGTGTGTGTGTGACCAAAAAAACAGTCTTATGGCACAGAATTAACTAGTTGGGAGAGTCTGCTGAAGCCAATACTATCTAGCCCAAGTTAGGCTTCGGGGATTAGCCTTGTATCAGAAGCTATACACATGGGTGACCATTGCTGTCAGAAAATGAAACCACATCAAAATAGCTTGTCCCAATTCCCATACTATCTCATAGGTGATTAACCCTTTGAACACTTAAATGTAGCTCTTCTACGTCCCCAAAAAGTTCTTTTCTAATCTGGTCTAACAAGCACCGTCTATGGGCAAGGTACTTTGTTAGCAAAGACAGTGAGGAAATTTGCTGGTTTTAGCTTCCAAATTCCTCTCTTGAAGGTTTGCCAACCTACTGGTGCTCATTTTTCCTGTTGAATTTTTGTCCATAGCATACCAGCTATTCTTCATTGAAATCTGTCTTCCCTGAAGCTAGGGTGCAAATCAAACTGTTCCCAGCTTTCTTCTCTATCACAATCTGTAAGGGTTAACAGTCACTTCCTCTTAAGGCTACCATAATTTTTACCCTAATCACTCATTCCTCCATGTTGGGGAGAATTAGAACCAGCATGGAATTTCCCCCTTTGATTGCTGCACCTTTTAAAGAGTGAAATGACCACTAAAGCAAATCACACAATTACTCACTATTTTTCTTTTGACAGAGAGAAAATAGAGACAGAGACAGACAGAAAAAGAGGAATGGGGCAATTTTCTCTCCTATCCTTTCCTTTGCAGCTTAAAGCTCTTTTTATGAACCACACAGGGCCCCAGTTTTCCCATTTGTAAAATGAAAGGTTGAACACGTTGATCTTTATGGTTTATTCCATCTCTCCACCCTGTGATTCTGTTGTTTTAAAATAATAATCTTTAATTCAAATGCTTCTAAAATTATTAAAATCTAGAACCTTTGAGTGGACACAGACTTGGAGCTTAACCCTCCTAAGATAGGATGAAAGCTTGGCTCTTTCCTCCCTCTCTTTAAAATGGCATAGAGATGACCAGGCATGGAACTGGAAAGTCCCAAGTTCAAATCCAGCCTCAGATACTTATTAGCTGTGTGACCTTGGGCAAGTCACTTATACTTTCTCCAACTTAGTTTTCTCATTTATAAAACGGGAATAAAAAATAATAATATCTACCTCACGGTGTTGTTTTTGAGGATTAAATAACATAACATGTCAAAAGTTCTTTGCATCCCTTAAAGCCATACACAAACACACCCATTTGATTACAATGCTATGATATGGTTGATTGGTCATTGTCCTTCGTACTCAAAGAGGGGTGATGATTCAGAATTCAAGAGGGATTGGCTGATAGGCTGGAGGGAACTGATGAAGGATTGGTTGTTAATGAGCTATGGCAGCTGCAACTGTGATTCCCAAAGCTACTGTCGATGAGCATTGCTAGGTGCCTACTATGTGCACCTACACCATGTCAGATACTGTATTAGTCCCTTCAAATCCAAGTCCAAAGAATGGAATAACCTCTTATTCACAACATTTGAATAAGTTTGGGGGCAGAGAAGAGAGTATTTCCTCTGGGAGTTTTGTTATAAGGATGGTTCCCTCAACGGGTCCCAAAGGAGAATCTTTTCTATGAGTTTAACTCTCCAGTAGTCAGATTTCCAGTTCTCTGCAGGAATGACAGATGTTCAGAGTTGGAAGGGATTTCAGAGCCCATCTAATCCCTGCCTACCTACAACAACTCTAGGAGGCAAGTGAGGCAGCAGTTATTCCCATTTGGCATATGAATAATTGGAAGCACAAAGATATAGAACTAAGGTCACACAGTGAGTCAATGGCTGAGATGGGGCTGAAAGTCACTTGCCTGGACTCTCAAAGTATAACTTGGGGCATAAAGGTAGACAAAGGAAGGAAATTAGCATTTCTAAATGCCAGTCACTGTGAGAAGTGCTTTACAACTAGCAAAATTTATCCTTGCAACAACCCTTGAGGTAGGGGCTATTGTTATCTGTATTTTACAGTTGAGGAAACTGAGGTAAATGAAGGTTAGGTGAATTGTCCAGGATCACACAGATAGGAAGTATGAGTGAGGTTGGACTTGAATTCAGGTCTTCTTGAGTTCTTCCTCTCTAACTTCTGCCATCTTGCTGCTCTTGACTAGTGTTGGAGTCAGGAAGGTTCAAGTTGGAACCCTACTTCTCACATTTACTATGGACTTGTAAAGTCACTATGACTTAAGCTTTCTGAGTCTCAACCACAAAAGGAGACTGAGTAATTATATCTGGAGTACTTCCCTCATGGCGTTGTTCAGGGGCTCAACTAAGATTTAGGAAAATGTAAAAATGGAGACTTGAATCCAGGACACCATTCCCCAGAAGTCCTTGATCACTTCCCAAAATGCCTTGTAACCTCACCTGGGTGGAGAGCGAGATAGGGTATTTAATCTGGTTGTAAAGGCTACCGTGCCTCTTTTTTCTACTTCTGCTTTGGAGCAGACTCATCTCTCATGATGTGAATGAAATTGAATTGGGCCTCTTGGCCCACCTGGCACATGCCTTTCTTACTTGTATTTTCTTAAATTCTCAACCTTTAATAAAACTCTAAAAAATAGAATACTCCTTGCAGAGAGAAACTAATTTCTACCTGCCTCAGTTTCCCCCCCAATTTTAACTGTTATAAAGACATACTAAAGAGTAGAAAGAAGGCTCTGAGTTTTAGGCTTGCCTCTGATGCCTACTCTTGAGTGACCTCAGACTGGTCATTTGCTTCCTTTAGTCCTCAGTTTCCTCATTTGTAAAATGATGTGGTTGGATCAGGTAATCCCTAAGGTCTCTCCTGATTCTAAATCTGTGATATTATAGATGAGCTATATTCTTGCTTTTTTTAACTTTGAGTCATTTCTTCCTACCCAAAGCTTAGGGGTACAAACCACACATATATCAGAGATTTGGCCGCTTGGTCTATTCAATTTTCATCTCATGCCCAGAAGACAGACAGAGGCAGTGCCAGTGTAGGCGAGGGTAACTAGGTGGTGCAATGGATAGAGCATTGGACCTGGAGTCAAGAAGACCACAGCTTCCAGCATCTACTAGCTACATGACCATGGACAAGTCACATAACCTCTATCTGCCTCATTTTTCTTCTCTATAAAATGAACTAGAGAGGAGAAAACCCCAAATGGGATCAAGAAGAGTAAGACATGATTGAAACAACTGAACAACGACAAAATCACACTTACTTCCTGACATTGTTGTGAGGATAAAATGAAATAATATTGGTAAAATCCTTAGCAAAGTGTGAGGTACACACTAGTAGTAGTAGTAGTCTCGGTGATCGACAATGACTATTGTCTTTGTGCAGTTTCATCTACGGTGTACCCTCATGTGGCTTTGGAGTCCAAAGACTGAGGCGCAGGCACTATATAAATGCTATGATGATGATGCAGACCATAGCATTTAGAACCAGAAGGCATTTTGACAGTCAGTCTTTTACTCCCATTTTGCATATGGAGAAAAACCGAGTCAGAGTGAGGACACATTAAAATACTATCTATTTATTTGTTGGTGCTGTTCAGTCTTTTTAGTCATATCTGACTCTTGGTGATCCCATGTGGGACTTTCTTGGCAGAGATACTGGAGTGGTTTGCTATTTCCTTCTCCAGCTCATTTTACAGATGAGAAAACTGAGTCAAACAGGATTAAGGGACTTACAGAGATACATAGTAAGTGTCTAAGGCCAGATTTGAACTCATGAAATGAGTATCCTTGACTCCCGGCCTGGCACTCTCTCCACTGTTCCATAGACAGTAAATGGTAAAACTTGGATTTAAGTGCAGGTCTTCTGTTGTCAAATCAAAGGTTCTTTGTATGATGAAAGTTGGTGAGGGGGGTGATGCAAATGGGCAAAAAGGGAAGGAAAAAGGGAAAAAAGGAGGCTCGAGCCACGCAAACCTCTGAACTTCAGCAGGCTGGATCTGTTTTTCTTTGGGGGTCGTTGGATCATAGATTTAAAGTTGAAGGGCTCTGAGTGGCTCTCTAGTCTAAAGCCCTCATTTTATAGACGTGGGAGCAAGATGAAGTGAGGTTACACAGGTACTAAGGGGGTAGAAACTGGGTCTTCTCATTCTAAATTCAGTATCTTTTCCACTACCGTACACTCCTGCTCTACATCTGTACCAGGATCAGGAGAAGCTATGAGTGAATGTGGGCCGGGCCATGACTTCTTCCATCCTGGGAAGGCATAGAAACCAGACAGATGGAGGTATCCTTGGGTAGACGGGTCCTACTGGACAGGTCTGGTCAAGTCTGTCCCTTGGATCCTCAAGACTGATTCAGGAGATCAGGTAATACTATCTGCTCCATTCCTGCCTCCTGGGGTCCTTGGGAAGCTGACAAAAAGCCCTTCACCTTGCCAAGCCTAGAAAGAGATTGGCTCCATGCGCTATGGAGACTCTCAAAGGGCTAGACAACCTCTAGCCCCTCACTCCCCAAACACATCCATTGAGTGCCATGTCTGTCCTCCAGCAGGTGTCAGCTGTTCAGGCACATGTAAACACACACACACACAGAGTGAGTCACTGGTGAAGTCATCAGTGACACTCGTGGACCACAGGGCTCGTGGACAGATACATTAAGCAACTCTCCTTCTGAGAAGCATCTTCTCTAAGGCATCTGAAGGTTACACGATCCAGGTTTCCAGGACCTCTCTTGTAGGTCAGAGGATTCAAGAACCTTCAAGTTTTAGAGGTCAAAGAAACCCAAGAGATACTTCAGTGACCAACCCTGTCATTTTACAAGTAAGGAAACTGAGGTGCAGAGATGAGAAATGACTTGTCCAAATTTAGGCAGGTATATGTGGCAAAGTTTGGATTCGAACTCAGGTTTTCTGATCCCAAACAGAATCCTTTCCCCATTGTATCAACAGGAATTGAGGTGTTCCTATAATTCTTTGACTTTCATTATAGAATCATTTGTTATTCTTCAGTCCAGATCTAAGATTTTATCAGCCTACAAAACTCTGTAGTAACCCTCCACCAGAACAAATGAAACCCATCTGTAACTTAGAGCCTTAGTGAAATGTTAGGCCACTGGCCCATGGCCAAAAAGTAGGATTTGAACTCAGGTCTTTCTGTCTCTGAGACTTAGGATAAGCTCTGAGCTTTGGCAGCCAAAAGAGCTCAGGTGATCTTAGACTCTATTAAGATGGGTGTAGAGACAGACCCAATTATACTAACTTCTATTCTCTCTGTCACACTGCTCCTTTACAGTATCATCAAATCTAATCTGATATCTTAAAGCTAATGTAAATCTTTGAGATTTCTGGTCCAACCCATTTTTACAGATGAGTAAACAGAGGCCTAGACAGTTACTTGCTGAAACTCAAGCCCCAAGACTATGTCAGTGGTCTTTCCATGATATCATCAAAGCAAAGAAGATTTTTAAAAATAGCTAACATTTGCTTAGCTTTTTTAGGTTAGCAAAACACTTTACAAACATCTTGTTTTATTTCTCCAAACGCTCTGGGAAATATGTGCCATTATTATCCCCATTTTACAGATGAGGGAATGAGGCAGACAGAGGCTGTGATTTGCCCAGGGTCATATAGGTAGTAAGTGTTCAAAGCTGGCTTTGAGCTCAAGTCTACACTGAGTTAAGGTACGGCGTTCTCTCCTTTGCACCATCTAGCTACTTATAAAAAGTGCCCAAGAGGGTCAGTTAGCATCTCAGACTATCCTTATGATAAACTCTGAGCTTTGACTGCCAGAAGAGCTCAGGTGAGCTTAGACTCTATTAAGATGGATGTAGAGATGGACCAAATTATACTAATCTCCGCACTTGGATTATTATATTCAGTACTGGGGGGACCTATTGCAAAATGGAAGGGAATCCACAGAAGGGTGACCTGGAGAGTGGAGGGACTGGAGCCTGTACTGTCCTTGTCTACATGTCTGGTTAAAGGAATTGGGGCTGGGCATCCTGGAGAAGAAAATTCTAAAGGGGAGATGATAACCATCTTCAAGTATCTGAACTGGGATAAGACTATCGACTCTAGAGGATAGAACTAGAAAGAAGTAGGCAAGCAAGCATTAATTAAGCTCCCACTATATGCCAAGCACTGTAGTAAGCATTTTACAAATATTATCTCATTTGATCCTCACATTACCCTGGGAGGTAAGTGCTATTATTGTCCTAATTTATAATTAAGGAAACTGAGGCAGAGAGAAGTTAAATGATTTTCCCAGGACCACAAAGCCAATAAGTATTTATTTTTTAAATTTTTATTTAATGGATTAATTAAGAGGCTTTTTCCATGGTTACATGATTTATGTTCTTTACTTCCCCTCTTCCCACCCCCTCCAGTAGCCAAGGAGCAATTCCACTGGGTTTTATATGTGTCATTGATCCAGACCTATTTCCATATTATTGATATTTGTGCTAGTGATCACTTAGAGTCTATGTCCCCAATCATATCTTCATCGACCCACATGATCAAGCAGTTGTTTTTTTCTTCTGTGTTTCTGCTCCCACAGTTCTTTCTCTGGATGTAGATAGTGATCTTTCTCATAAGTCCCTCAGAAATGTCTTGGATCATTCCAACAAGTATCTAAGGCTAGATTTGAACTCAGATCTTCATGACTCCAAGTCCAGTGCTGTATCCACTGTGCCACATATAAGTAGTGGGTAATAGCCAAAGAGAAACAAATGTAATATTTCCTAACTATTTAAACTGTCCCAAAGGGGAAGGTATGACTTCAGGAGGCCATGGGTCTACCACATGGAGTACAGTGGGGTATGCAATGTGTTCCAGTACAAAGATGCTGAATTTGGAATCTCATCTCTGTCACTGGCTATGTGTGTACCTTAATAGATGGAGACCAGATGAC
Source organism: Monodelphis domestica (assembly GCF_027887165.1). Taxonomy (NCBI): domain Eukaryota; kingdom Metazoa; phylum Chordata; class Mammalia; order Didelphimorphia; family Didelphidae; genus Monodelphis; species Monodelphis domestica. Next base: position 719,183,283 of record NC_077227.1, on the reverse strand, counting down.
CTTTTGTCTGGGATACAAAAGAGGTGGAATTCTTCCATAGGTACCAGTCAGACTAGACGGCCTCTGAGGCATCTTCTACCTCTGACATTCTCTGAATTCTGTGAGCTACAACCTGAGGCTTCTGGAAGTCACAATAGACCGTTCTCTAAAGACTAAGCAGCCTCTATCTGGAGGATCCAATATGCTTTTGAAGACCCAAGGTAAAAAGCCATGGGCCAGAGCTCAGCTAGATGGTTCAGTGATAGAGAGAGCCAAGTCTAAATATGAGAAGTCTTGGGTTCAAACCTCACCTCAGAGAGAGCCAAGTCTAGATATGGGAAATCTTGGGTTCAAACCTCAGAGTCTTCTTAGCTGTGTGACTCTGGGCAAGTCACTTAATCTGAATTGCCTAGCCCTTACCTCTCTCTTACCTTGGAACTGATATGTAGTATTGATTTTAAGATGGGAGGTAAGAAAAGCCATTGCATTGGTCACTGATGGGAGTCAAGGGTGTGTGTGACCAATTAAACAGAAACTTTGGGATCTAATTGTGAAAACTTAGGTAAGTCACTTATCTTCACTAGTTCTCAGTTTCCTCATCTGTTAAAAGAGGAGATTGGAGTAGATGGCCCTTCCTAATCTAATCCCACCACTCTATGTGTAGTTCTGTATTATGTATACTTATGCCCCCTGCTGCCATCCCCACTGGTTGTTTTAGGGATAGGAAGTTAGGAGGAAACATAGTTGGCATCATTCATTCAGTCATCTCCAGTCTAGGTGTGACTAAAGCCTGCATCACCACCTACTTTTCCAGTTCTGGCATTCCATCTCGTATGGGCACTGAGTTGCATCCACAAATTGACACCGACAGGTGAAGACAACATAAAAGAGAAGAGAGACCCAAGTCCAAGTACCATGAATGCTACTGATAGACTAGTACCAGCTGGTCTCTAGCTCATACACCCTGTAGAAACTTTCATTCCAAACTCTCCAACTGCATGGTATAAAAGCCATCCTCCAGATTCACCATCATTTGGATATCCTTGATGGTGGTAAAAGAGGTAGCTGGGGTAGAGCCCAAATAAACTCCCAGTTATCTTTGGGATGGGCATTCGGGGAGGAGGCAGCTCTAAACATTTGGCAGGGCATTATCATGGATTCCAGATGTGCATGTCCTCAACTAGAAAATATTATCTTCAAATATAAATCCTTGTCAACTCCTTGGTGACTGCTTCTGTGTGTGTGTTTGATAGACTATGGCCATGAGCCAGTGCCTTGATGAATGAGTTATTTTAAAATATTTTTAAGTGTTAATTTTACAAGATTCGCTTTCCTTGATCTCCAAATTAACAATAAAAAACTCTCACAACAAGCACACACAGTCCAGAGAGTAAATTCCCACATTAAACTTGTCCCAAAATGTATGTCTTATTCTGCATCTTCAGTCATTTACCATGGCATTGATTGAGTTCTAATGTCTTTCAAAGTTGTTTTTATCTATAATATTGTTACCATTAGGTAAACTATTCTCTTCTCTCTGCTCACTTTGCTCTTCATCAGTTCATAGAAGCCTTTCCAGTTTCCTCTGAAACTGTTCATTTCATCATTTGTTATGGTGCAATAAAGCTCTTGCATTCATATGCCATAATTTGTTTGGCTATGCCCCAATAGAGGGACACTCCCTTAGTTTCTAGTTTTTTGCTACTATGAAGAGAGCTACTATAAATACTTTTGAACATGTGAGTCCTTTCTCCTTTCTTCAGTCTCTTTGGGGTATAGATCTAGTAGTGAGAAAAACAGGTCAAAAGATATTCCCCAATTTAATGACTTTTGGTAGGGCACAGTTCCAAGTTGCATTTTTAGAATGGCTAGACCAATGACCCTACCCTTAGCGTCCCGTTTTCCCTTCAACTCCTTCACCGTTTGTCATTTTTGACAATCTGATGGGAACCAAGAATTGTTTTAATTTGATTTATGTAATTAAAAATGAATTGGAGCCTTTTTTCAATTGGCTGTTGATTGCTTGGATTTCTTCTTTTGAAAACTGCTTGTTCATATCATTTGACCATTTATTGAGGGGGGAATGACTCTTCTTATAAATGTGAATCAATTCTCTATATAAATATTGTATATGTAGAGATATGTACACATACATATGTATATATGTACCTGCATCTGCTTATATCTATCACAGAAACTTGTAATTATTTTCCCTAATTCTTATTTTCCTTAAAATTTTAATGACTTTATTTTTTTGCATAAAATCTCAATTTAAAATATAATCAAAATTATCTATTTTCTCTCCTAATATCCCTTTATCCTTAATTTTTCATGAATGCTTTCCATACACATAGATCCGGAAGGTTGATTCTGACTTGCTTTTCTAATTTACTTATGATGTTAATTTTATTGCCTAGTTATACATCTATTGGAATTCATATTGGTATGTAAGATGTTAGCCTGTGCCTAATTTCTCCTAGACTGTTTTCCAATTCTCCCAGTAGTTATTTTTAAAAATTTTTAACCAAATAGTGAGTCATTTCCCAAATAAATAAGGTCTTTGGGCTATCAGACATTATGGTACTGTACCTAATTTTCAATTTGTTTCACTGACTGAATTCTATTTTTTATCCCGTACCAAATCACTTTAATGATTATTGTTTTGTGGTATAATTTGAGATCTGACACTACCAGCCCCCTTCTTTCCCACTATTTTCATTATTTCCTTTAAGATTCTTGACCTTTTGTTCCTACATATAAATTTCATTATTATTTTTCTGGCTCTATAAAATAATCCTTTGGTAGTTTGATTTGCATGCCAATGGGAAAAATAAATTAATTTAGGTAGTATTGTGATTTTTATTATACTGGTATTTGATTAGTTGTCGAGAGAATGTGTGAATTAAAAGAATCGGTGGGTTGGAGCTGTGTATAAAATACAAACTAGGAATTTTTCAACTGAGTAAACTCTTGCAGTTTGAGAAGGGGAGGAAATATGGTTGGTAAACATTCTAAGTAGGGTTATGATGGCAGGTAGATGTCAATTTGGAGTAGTAAAGTGGTGCAGTGGATAGAGTGCCTGGCCTAGAGTAAAGAAGACACATCTTCCTGAGTTCAAATTTAGCCTCATACATGTACTAGTTGTGTGACCTTGGTTAAGTCATTTAGCTCTATTTGCCTTGATTTTCTCATCTGTAAAATGAGTTGGAGAAGGAAATGGAAAACCACTTCAGTATCTTTGCCAAGA
>NC_077227.1:719087557-719175057 GCF_027887165.1 Monodelphis domestica | reverse complement strand
CCATTATCCTTTCCCCACTCCTTCCCAGAAAGCCATCCCTTATAACAAAGGTTTTAAAAAAATAAAAGGAGAAAATGAAAGAACAGAAAAAATTTCAGCAAAAACAATAAATATATTGAAAAATCTGATATCATATACAATGATCTATGCTTGTGGACTTCCTAGCTTTGCAAAGAAGTTGGAGGCAGGTGGATTTTCTTTCCTATTCTTTGGAACCAAGTTTAGTTTTTGTAAATTTGCAACATTTATTTTTAATTGTCTTGTAGTTTTGTTGATGCTTTGTGTCAGTTTGTATGTTTTTCAGTATTTCTCTTTTTCATACTCATAAATTCTTATAGCAAAATAACATTCCCTAAGATTCATTTAACACAATCTCTTTAGCTATTCCCCATTCAAATGGCATCTACATTGTTTCCATTCCTTCCTTGGGGATCTATCTATCTATCTATCTATCTATCTATCTATCTATCTATCTGTCTGTCTGTCTGTCTGTCTGTCTGTCTGTCTGTCTGTCTATCTGTCTGTCTGTCTATCTGTCTGTCTGTCTATTTGTTCTACTACCTATCTACCCATATATCCATCCATCCATCCATCCATCCATCTATCTATCTATCTATCTATCTATCTATCTATCTATCTATCTATCTATCTGTCTGTCTGTCCGTCTGTCCATCCATCTGTCCATGTATGTATGTATGTATGTATGTATGTATGTATGTATGTATGTATGTATCTGTCTGTCTGTCTGTCTATCTATCTATCTATCTATCTATCTATCTATCTATCTAATAATGTAATCTCTGGATCAAAGGGTATATATACTTTCTAGTCAATTTATGTTCATCATTCCAAATTCCTTTCCAAGATAGTTGTACCAAGTCATAGCTCCACCAACAATACAATAATGTCTTTCTCCCAACCCTGCCAAGACTAATGACGCCAGTCATTAGTCTTTTTGTCTTTTTTACTAAATTGTTGGGTATGAGGTGAAACCTCGGGGTTGTTTTTATTTGCATCTCTCTTATTTTTAGTTACTTGGAACACTTTCATCTTGTAATTTAGAACAGTTTTTATTATATGAAATTGAATTTCTTTGACTGAGGAACAGTTCATCAATTGGATCATATGCAATAGGTGTCACCCAATGGTATAGATCTTGGTAGGAAATCTATCTATGTATCTATATATCTATTTATCTCTCAGTGTATCTATCTATCTATCTATCTATCTATCTATCTATCTATCTATCTGTCTGTCTGTCTGTCTGTCTGTCTGTCTATCCATCCGTCTGTCCGTCTATGTATGTATGCATGCATGTATGTATGTATGTATGTATGTATCTATCTATCTATCCGTCTATGTATGTATGTATGTATTTATGTATGTGTGTATGTATGTATGCATGCATGTATGTATGTACCTATCTGTCTGTCCATCCGTCTGTCCAACTATGTATGTATGTATGCATGCATGCATGCATGCATGCATGTATGTATGTATCTATCTGTCTGTCTGTCTGTCTGTCTATCTATCTATCTATCTATCTATCTGTCTGTCCACCCGTCTGTCCGTCTATGTATGTATGTATGCATGCATGCATGTATCTATCTATCTGTCCATCCGTCTGTCCATCTATGTATGTATGTATGTATGTATGTATGTATCTATCTATCTATCTATCTATCTATCTATCTATCTATCTATCTATCTATCTATCTATCTATGAAGTAAAGGGATTTTCATGGCCTGACTAAGGCAGGGATAACTAGATATCTGAAATTAAGAAAGGCTTTGTGTTTGATCTGGTTTTAGGTAATTAAAATCTTCAATAGATACCAGTCCTTCGTCACCCTTCATCATATATCTAAACCTCAGACAGCTGACCCAGCTGCTCAAGGCAGAATACTTCCCATCCATCTGCAATGATCTCAGAGGTCTTTCCGGTCCCGACATTCTGTAATTCTATGTTGCTTAATACAACATCATTACCAGACTAATCTTCCAAGAGCAAAGTTCTGATCTTGTTGTTCCTCAGAAACACTCAATAGCTCACAAGTGCCTATAAAGTGAAGTTCTAACTCATTGACCTTGTGTATAAGACCCTCCTGCCGTGAGCCCATACTGCCTTTCCTTCTTTATCTTCCTAAATATACTCTACAATCCAGTCAATTCTGAAGGATTCATTATTCCCTGAACATGATTTCCTGCCTCCAGCCTTTAGTTCATTTCCTTGTCTACCTATATTTCTACCTACTTATTCTTCAAGATCTAATTCAAATGCTACCTATTCCATGCAACTTTTCAATGTCCCAAATACTTTGCTCAAATCTTTCTCATGAGGTCTATCCCACTATATGTTATACTGTCATACTACTACTACTACTACTACTAATGACAATAGGGTTTCTATAGTACTTTAGAGTTTGCAAAGAACTTTACAGATATTTTCTCATTTGTTTCTCATGAACTCTGGTAAGTATATACTATTATTATCCCCATTTTACAAATGAAGAAACTAAGGCAAATAGAAGTGATTAACTTAAGACCACATAGCTAATAAATGTCTGAGGAAGGAACTGAGCACTCAGGTCTTGTTAAATCTAGGTCTGTTGCTCTATTCATTCTATCAATTAACTGCCTTAGTAGGTTCCAAGTGGGCAAGAACCTTATCTTAATGGGAGAAGGAAAGAGAATAAGCATTTATATAGTGTCTTCTACAGACATTGTTCTAGGTGTTTCCATAAACATTATCCTCATCACAACCTTGAAAGGTAGATACTATTTAATCCTCATTTTTTACAGTTGAGGAAACTAAGGCAAACAGCAGTTAAATATCTTGCCGGGTGTCACATAGCTAATAAGTATCTGAGGCTGAATTTGAACTCAGGCCTCCTGAATCCAGGATTTGTGCTTTATCATCTAGGTCCCCTAGCTGCCTTAATTTTTTTCTGTATTTTCCTATAACATCTAGCATAATACCAAACACATATCACCTCCACAGTAAATAACAAGTAACAGATACATCTAGCTTCTCTTTCCAACCTATTATTAATCTCTCCCCTGGATTTAGCTAAACACTTCTTGACCCTAGTTCTATTTCTCCCTCGCCCATCTCTCTGGGTACTTCATTTCATCTCTCCATATCTTTATGGAGAGATGGAAAGATGGCTTTCCTCCTTATGTTGGCCCCCTGGAATCCTTTGCTCCTTTCAAGACACTACTGGGGTGCCATCTCCTACATGAATCCTTTCCTGTGGTCCTCGGGAGCTTGCCTCTGTCCCTCTTAAAATTCCTTGATGTTGTTGTTGTTGTTGTTATTTAGCCTGTACCATGTTGCTATTGATTTGGTGAGCTCCAGATACAGAATTTCCCTTTACAAATGCAGTTCAGCACCTGCTTTTCAACATATCTTTGAGAGTTGCCTGGAGAACTGTGAGATTTAGTGATTTGCCCAAGATCTCACAATCAATATGTGGAAGAGATGGGATTTGAACCCCTGTCTTCCTGACTCCAAGTCTAGTTCTCTACCCACTAAGACTGCTTGACTCTCCATTTATGTACACTCTTGTCTGCCTTACATGTATGCCATGCTACCTAGCTATTATTTTGTATATTCATTATATTTAATTTTCTTTGTGCACGTTATAGAGGTATCAAACTCCTGGCTATGTGCTACCTACCAGGCTCCTGAATGTAGCCTGAACTCAATTTAAAAAATAAATGGGGGGAGGGCTAAGTGACTCAGTGAATTGAAAGCCAGGCTAGGATATGGGATGTCTTGGGTTCAAATCTGACCACAGATACTTCCTAGCAGTGTGACCCTGGGCAAGTCACTTAAACTCCATGGCCTTGCCTTTATTGCTCTTCTATGTTGGAACTAATACGCAGTACTTCTCCTAAGAGAAAGTAGGCGAGTTTTTAAAAAATGTAATTGGGAAATATTTAACAAAGTAACTAAAAATACAATCAAACATAGATATTAGGTTTTCAAACTAAGATAACATGTAACCCAGAGAGCTCCTTAGGTTTGGTTCATGTCACCTGTTTCTATTTGACTTTGACACAATTGATTTAGAATGTAAGTTTCCAGAAGATAGGGATTGTCTTGTTTTTGTCTTTATATCTCCAGTGCCAAGTACACTCAATTGCGCATAGTAGGCACTTACTAAATGTTTGTTCATATCACCTGAAATCATTTTATTAGATATGCTACGAAAGAGAACTTCCTTTTATGGGCACAGATAAAGGCTATATATTTGTGTATTGGATGACTAACAGAGGCAATCTGAATCTGTCAAGGCACATGTTTTTGTATGTGGAAGTTGGTTTTGTTTCTCTTAAACAGCCTCCTTCAAGCTTCAAGAAGTCTGGATGTCAATGGGTTTGTATCCCACTTCCTTTTTGCTTATCCCAACCCACAACTGTTGTTTTTTAAGAGTATGGATTGGCTGAAGCAATCTGGAGAAGTCTACAGAGTCTCCTCTCTCATGACTACCCAGTGTGGTAGCTAGAGAAGGAACCAGTCCCCAGGTTCCCAGCCTCTCTCAGCCCCCTATCCCGGTCAGCTTTGCCATCTTTGTGTTGTCCTTTCCACATAAAAAAGCACGAAGACTCTTTTCTCTAAGCTGACACAAACACATGAACTCTGCGCTACATTTCAGTGGATGGAGCATATTGGCACTGTCTCTTCTAATGCCCGCTTTGGAAGCACTGGACCGATTTGGGATCGGGCAGGCAAGATAACCTAGTCATAACAATCGAGGAGTTGGGCCTGGAAAAAGTGATTTTTTTTAATAATAAATAAGCATTTTAAAATAAAATAAATGAAAATTCAACTCCAAGAAATTCAGGTCTCTGAAGACCCTGAATATACATTTAGGGGCAAGTCAAATGGCATGCTATGATGAAGCTTAGAAGGCCTAGTGTCAATGATGATGATGACGATGGCCACCAACTCCAAGTTCAACTTGTCATCCATTTTGGGAGTGGAAAAGAGGCATAAAAAGAGGGGAATATGGAAAAAGTAGAAGAATCCCAGACACATACAGGTATACTTGGCATTCTATATATGCTGAGAATGCTATGGTACCTTGAAGGATTGATGGTAACACTGAAATGCTAGCCAATTGAGTTCCAGTTGGTACTGTTGATTGGCATAGTACACTGTCCATTGTGATTATGTGGCTCACGTGAACCCAACAAATAGAGGCGTACTGCATAGGATAGCTGATTGTCCCTAATCAAAACTATCCTGAGATGATGCCATAGATAGCCCTGGGGTTCGAGGAATTTAAGTCTCAAAGATACAGGGAGACCTGAAACAAGAGTTCATTTGTAGTGTAGGAGCCCAGGAGACCTGAGAGGAGACCAAGCAGGACTCTCACCACTCCAACCAGAAGAGCAACAGGGGTGAGGGTAGGAACTTTATCCCAGTACAAAATCTCAGTTCATAAACAAAACCTGGCAAAATAAATAAGTCAAAGAAAGCACCGGCCAGAATAAAACAATTATTGTAGATACAGAAATGTCATAAAAGAGTAAATAACTGAAAAACACTTCAAGTCATAATTCAAAGGGAAAAAAGGGATTTTCCTCAAGGACAACATGAATACTTAGAAGAAATGACACAAGAAATGAAAAATAAAATCAGTGCTCTAGAGAAGAGGATTGGAGAAAGAATAAACAATTTAGGAGACAAAGTGACAAACCTTACCTCAGTGGACTCCAGGAAAACAAGAATAGACTAAATGGAATTCAATGATTCCATGAGATAGCAAGAAATATTGGAATAAAAGAAAAAATAAAAAAAAAGTAGAAGAAAATGTAAGATTTCTGATATCAGAAACAACTGATCTGGAAAGCAGGTCAAGTATGAATAAATAAAATGATTTCTTTATCATTATTCTTCTTGAAAATTATGATTTAGAAAAAGGACTGTAAGCTATTATCATAAGTGAAAACAGTATGCATTAAGAACAACGGTCAAAGTGAAACAAGAATTCAAAAGAGAAAAAGAAAATATCTTTGAAATATTGTTGCCAAATCAAGAATTTCCACATCAAAGAAAAAGTACTATAAACTTTCAGAAAGAAGTTCAAGTACTGAGAAACTTCAGTCAAGATCATATAAGACTTGGCAGTTTCTACTTAAAATAATCTGGAAATACAATATTCCCAAAAGGCAAAAAACAAAAACAAAAGCATAGGCTTACAACCAAGCAAAACTTATTATGAATCTACAGGGCAGTGGGTGGGTGGGTGGGTGGGGGGAACAAATCTTTATTGGAACAGAAGATTTTCAAGCATTTCTAATATAAGGAACTGAATAGGAGTTCTGAAATACACATCTGAAATACACATACACATTCAGAGGAACCTAGAAAGGTAACTTCATTTGGGCACCTGGATGGGACTGTATCATGATGCAGGGCTAACATTCTGATAGGAGATCAGTCTTCATAAACTCATTCTCTTCACAGGGTAATGAGGAAGTTTGGAAAGTAAAAAAATAGAGGACCTGAGAGTCAAGTGGTTGTTCTGATGATTTATGTGCAGGAAAGAGAAGAGAGAGTAAAAGGAGAAATACACAGAGAAGGAAGAGGTAGAACTTTTTATGTCTTAATAATTGGGGAACATGAGGAGTATACAAATATAGAAGAAGGACTGTGGGGTGGCTAGAGTGAACCTCATGCTTATCTAAAATGAATAAAGGAAGTTTTAACACATGCATAGTTTGGTATAGAAATATATCAAATTTCCAGGATAACAAAGATAGGGAGGAACTTTAAAACTCTAGTTAAAGTAATGACCAAACGTGTGTCCAGAAGATCTATAATGAAGTGACTTATCTATGTTCTGATTAGAGGGGATGGATTCAGTGTGCACAAAGAGAGATTCATTTTTGGACATGGCCACTATGGGAATTCATTTGTTTTTTAAAACCCTTACCTTCAGTCTTGGAGTCAATAGTCAAGAGTAAGAGCTAGGCAATGGGGGTTAAATGACTTGCCCAGGGTCACACAGCTGGGAAGTGTCTGAGGTCAGATATGAACCTAAGACCTCCCATCTCTAGACCTGACTCTCAATCCACTGAGCTACCCAGCTGCCCCCTATGGGGATTCATTTTGCTTGACTATGATTATTTATTACAAGGATTTTCTTTATTTTAAATTGGAAGGAATTTAAGAGGAAGAGAAATTAGCAATAGTGATGTAAAGAAGTGTAATACTAAAAACTTTTTTAATTGTACAGAAAATAACCTCAGAGGGAAGTTCAGAAGGAAAGAGAAGTGAATGAGACAGTTTGTAAAATAGCATTTGGAATTTATGACATTTTTTAAAAAGCAAAAGATATGAAACAGAGATTTGTGGTTGGTTTCATATACGATCCTCTTTTTGTGTTCTACAAGGTAGATGAAAATGTTCTCTTTCTTGGTGTTAAAATAAAGAATAAAATAATAAAATTTAAAGTAAAATAAAAGATAAAATAGACTGATCAATATTGACCTCAAGAAACTTCATGACTGAGGCTTGAGAAGTAAAGAAGTCAAAGTTGTTAGAGAATTCTTGAGAAAAGATGTGGAAAATTTCTGGTCTATTTGGTCACAAGAAGACAAGCATAATGAAAACAGAAGTTAGATCAAACAAGAAACTGAAAGCTTGTGTACCTTTACTATAATGGAGAACAGAACAGTGGAGACTCATTATTATCAGCACAAATGATTCATGGTTGCACACGAATTACTAACAAAGTCCTTAATCAGACACAAGCTAGAACTCACCTTTCTTCAAAACTCTTTCTTTTTATTATTATCATTTAAAGATTGAGTTGCTCTACTTTACCTAGGTTGGAAGTTTAAGGGCTACTCACCAGCCCAATCCCCTCACTGATTGGCATGAGAACTTTGACTTACTTGGTCTCCGGCCTGGACTCTTTGACCCCCTCCTTGGGCAGCCCAATCCTCCATAAATTGCCCACATCTGAAAATGTGTGCCTTATGAAAGAAAATGCTGTCCTCTGCATTTTAGATGTCAGCATGCTAGAGAAATTCACATTAATTGAGATCAAATTAATTCTGAGGTTTTCTGTTTAGAGAGAAGTTCAGAGATGGGCATTAACCTGTGCTTTAACTTTAACATACGCCATTTTGGAGTCACAATTTTTAATCTCAAATAATAGACAAAATTCCAATCCAGATTCAGCAAGAGTTCAAAGTTTAGGCTTAAATGTTTAAAATGTAAGTTTAAACTAGGCATGATCTAGATAATTAAGACCATCTATCCTTCTTTTAACTGTTCCCCTCAAGGATTCTCTTTTCTACCTACTCAAAGGTGAATTTAAAAGATCTTTTAATTAACTGAGGGCAGACAGATTTTACAGTGGAAAGAGTACCGGGCCTGGAGTCAGGAAGACCCAAGTTTAAATTTGGTCTCAAACACTTCCTAGCTATGTGACCCTAAGCAAGTCACTTAACTCTGTTGGCCTCAGTTTTCTCATCTGTAAAATGAGCTGGAAAAGGAAATGGTAAACCACTCCTGTATCTTTTCCAAAAAAACCCCCAAAGGGGCCATGAAGAGTCAGACGCAAATTGACAAAATGAGAATAAATTGATTAACTGAAGTAGGGAACACTTCTTCCTTTTGTTACCCTTGCTGTCATCCTGATCTAGTCAAAGCCTGAAGACTACAGAGATTGATGATGAATCCACCGAGGACCTCTTGTTTTATTGTTCGGTTATTTCAGTCATGTCTGTCTCTCTGTGTCTCCATTTTGGGATTTTCTTGGCAAAGGTACTGGAGTGGTTTGCCATGCCCTTCTCCAGCTCATTTATGGATGAGGAACCCGAAGCAAACAGAGTTAAGTGACTTTGCCAGAGTTACACAGCTAATAAGTTTCTGAGGCCAGATTTGAACTCATGAAGATGAGTCTTCCTCATCTAAAGCCCAGTCTCCACCACTGCACCACTTAGCAAAGACCTCTTGCTCTCATCATAATTCTCTGTCCAGAGAAACCACAGACCCCTTCTTAAACTTCTAATACATTTTTAAAAGGAAATTTTAAAAAAGACTAAAAGAACTAGTAAAGGGTACTGTTTGGGCACATGGATAGGGCACGGGATCTGGGGTCAAGAAGACTCCTCTTCTGGAGTTTAAATTCTGCCTCAGACACTGACTGTGTGACTTTGGACGAATCATCTCCCCTTGTTTGCCTCAGTTTCCTCATCTATAAAATGACCTCAAGAAGTAAATGCCAAATTACTCCAGTATATTTGATAAGAAAACCCCAAATGGGGTCATGAAGAATCAGACATGACTGAAAATGACAAAAATTATTTTGGAATTGATCATTTTAAATGATAAGGAAAAATAAATGAATGAGAAAGAAAAAAAAACAAGACAATTCTGACAAGGATTTAGCAGATATTCTTAAACTAGAGTCAATGAACTTGTTTTTAAAAATATGTTGATAACTATAATTCCTTATAACTGGTTTCCCTTGTATTCCTAGGTATTCTATTTTAAGCATTTAAAAATATGATTCTGAGGTTAGCTAGATGACTCAATGGATTGAGTGACAGACCTGAAGATAGAAGATCTTGGGTTCAAATCTGGCCTCAGATTACTTCCTAATTGTGTGACCCTGGACAAGTCACTTAACTCCAATTGCCAAGCCCTTACTGCTCTTCCACTTTGGAGTTGATAATCAGTTCTAAAACAGAAGGTAAATGTTAAAAAAAAAAAAGTAGTGGACAGTCCTGTCTGGGAAGTTTTTTGGTCCAAAAGGGAACTGAACCCTCAACTTTGGAGTCCTATGACTACCATAGTGTAACCAACTGAGCCAACCAGCCCTAGACAAAAGCTGTGACCAACCATGGCTTGATGTGACCCCAGCTTTCTGATGGACACGTTAGTGTGTGTGGGAATCCCCAGGCTTAAGCCTTCAGGTCTTTCCTCCTTGATGCCACCCCCACTTTGTAGCATGAGTTGCATAGGGAAGTAAATCATGCCTCACAATCATGGCTGATTTTTCCATGATCTCTTTAAGTGTAAAGTGACTAACAGAGACTACATAAGACCAAAGGGTTTGCTCATCCTGTAGCCAAGCGCTTCTGTTGTGGGGACATTGGTTTAGGATTCTGACTTCCCTTTTTGATGATTCCTTTTTTTTTAACAGCATATGTATTAAAAGTCGTGATCTTTTTGCTTTTCCGTAGAGTGGCCAGAAGTAACCTTCGTCATTCTGGTCTATTTCGGGATTCGAAGGAACAAAGCTCACGCCAGACTTAATTCCAAATCTGTTCATTGATAATAAAAATTGACCTGGGCCAAAAGAGTACAATAAGGAGGCACACAGCCTGGCTCTTCCATTACTGCTCTGGGACTCAGCTTTCTTAGGGTAGCCATGGATGGAACTACATGAGTATGCACTAGGAAGACCAGTAGCTGGAATGATGGGCTAGTTTTGAGAGGCCTCAGAAAGTCAGAACAAGACAGTTGGGATTGGAGAAGAGGAGTCCTTTTATTGGGAAAAAAAAAAACTTTTAGTGGTGTGTGGAGACACCAGAAAGAACCGAGGCTATAATTTGGGGTGAAGTGGGACAAAAGTCATTAGCCTTTTCAGTCTTCATTAGCCAGACCGGTCTTTTTCATAGAGGGGGAAGGTGATGGGAGGGAGAGAGGGAAGTTTGAAAGAATTTTCTCAACAGCTTCTACTTCTCTATTTAAGGAAGCAGAATCCTGGGCATGTTAACCTCGGCGAAGTATTATAAAAAGAAATCAAAAGGAAGAAGCCGAGGCTACTATTGGGGAGCAGATAGGTAGTATAATGGGAAATAGAAACAAGAAATAAAGTAGGAGAAGGCAAATAGCTTTCTAGCCATAAATCTCATGAGAGATTAATTGAGGGAATCAGAGAAGATAGAAGAAGACAAGATTTAAAGGGGAAGAGGTAAACAGTCCAGATATGTCTTCTCTCTCTTCTGGAGGCAGCCTGGCTATTGAGATAAGCTTCTTAGCTATTGACTGTCTAGCCTTCCGTGACCAGAGGGGGACTTATTAACTGCAAAAACGCACACATGCACACATGTAACATATATGTATATAATTATAATCTCATGAGTGATCCCTGTGCATATCCATTTTTTCCATTGAGAGGAGAGAGAGAGTTTAAGGTTGAATGGGGAAATTTGTGGAAGACTGAGGTCCTATTGTTAATTTAATTACTGTGTAATTTCTTTAAATGCCTCTTCTTTGACCTCTACATCTTCCTCCTGACTAGCAAAACTAACCACACTGGTGGGGAGTCATGAGATATTTTTTTTTGGAGAGGATATTGACCTACAAGGTGCCTAGAGTTAAGAGTAATGTTGGGGGACAAATCAGAAAGGAGGACCCTGGGTGTTAGAGATGGCCTTTACAAAACCAAACATTTATATATCATTTTCCAATAATGATTCCCTCAAAAGAAGCTTTCACTCAACAAAGCGCAGAAACAAAACCAATTGATACATTGACCATATCTAACCACACATAACTCATTTTATGTTAGGGAAGCTGATATGTATTACATGCATAGAAAATTGGGTCTGGAATCAGAAAGACCTGAGCTTAAATCTGACCTCAAACACATCATGGCTGTGAGACCTTTGCAAAAGCATTTAAACTCCTAATCCTGTGAGGATCAAATGACATATTTGTAAAATAGATAGCTTAAATTCCCTTCTCTTCCCTTCCCTTCCCTTCCCTTGCCTTCCCTTGCCTTCCCTTCCCTTCCCTTCCCTTCCCTTGCCTTCCCTTGCCTTCCCTTCCCTTCCCTTCCCTTCCCTTGCCTTCCCTTCCCTTGCCTTGCCTTCCCTTGCCTTCCCTTGCCTTCCCTTGCCTTCCCTTGCCTTCTCTTGCCTTCCCTTGCCTTGCCTTGCCTTGCCTTCCCTTGCCTTCCCTTGCCTTGCCTTCCCTTGCCTTGCCTTGCCTTCCCTTCCCTTCCCTTCCCTTCCCTTCCCTTCCCTTGCCTTCCCTTCCCTTGCCTTCCCTTCCCTTGCCTTCCCTTCCCTTGCCTTCCCTTCCCTTCCCTTGCCTTCCCTTGCCTTGCCTTGCCTTGCCTTGCCTTGCCTTGCCTTGCCTTGCCTTGCCTTGCCTTCCCTTCCCTTCCCTTCCCTTCCCTTCCCTTCCCTTGCCTTGCCTTGCCTTCCCTTGCCTTCCCTTGCCTTGCCTTCCCTTGCCTTCCCTTGCCTTGCCTTGCCTTGCCTTGCCTTCCCTTCCCTTCCCTTCCCTTCCCTTCCCTTCCCTTCCCTTCCCTTGCCTTCCCTTGCCTTGCCTTGCCTTCCCTTCCCTTCTCTTCCCTTCCCTTCTCTTCCCTTCCCTTCCCTTCCCTTCCCTTCTCTTCCCTTCCCTTGCCTTCCCTTCCCTTCCCTTGCCTTGCCTTGCCTTCCCTTGCCTTCCCTTGCCTTCCCTTGCCTTCCCTTCCCTTGCCTTGCCTTGCCTTGCCTTGCCTTGCCTTGCCTTGCCTTGCCTTGCCTTGCCTTGCCTTGCCTTGCCTTGCCTTGCCTTGCCTTGCCTTGCCTTCCCTTGCCTTCCCTTCCCTTCCCTTCCCTTGCCTTGCCTTGCCTTCCCTTGCCTTCCCTTGCCTTCCCTTGCCTTCCCTTCCCTTGCCTTGCCTTGCCTTGCCTTGCCTTGCCTTGCCTTGCCTTGCCTTGCCTTGCCTTGCCTTGCCTTGCCTTGCCTTGCCTTGCCTTGCCTTGCCTTGCCTTCCCTTCCCTTGCCTTCCCTTCCCTTCCCTTCCCTTCCCTTCCCTTCCCTTCCCTTCCCTTCCCTTCCCTTCCCTTCCCTTCCCTTCCCTTGCCTTCCCTTCCCTTCCCTTCCCTTGCCTTCCCTTCCCTTCCCTTCCCTTGCCTTCCCTTGCCTTGCCTTCCCTTCCCTTCCCTTCCCTTGCCTTCCCTTCCCTTCCCTTCCCTTCCCTTCCCTTCCCTTCCCTTCCCTTCCCTTCCCTTCCCTTCCCTTCCCTTCCCTTCCCTTCCCTTCCTTCCTTTCTTCCACATTTGTACCTCAGCACATCTTTATTGAAGTCTAGAGGTATCTTTGAACATTTCACCGATCTGAATTCTAAAGTGTTTTCACTTTGTTTTCCTTAACATTATGGCTATTGTGCACATTTCCCCAATTAATTCCAATTACTTTGCTCTGTATAGGTTCCAACAAGTCTTCTCAAATTTTTCTGAATTTTTCATAATCATTTCTCACAGCACAATAGGCCTGGCTCTCAATCCACAGAGCTACCCAGCTGCCCCCTCTGAGGTCCTTTCTAATAACATCAGTCTGAGGCAGGAAAATTCCTGCCAGATAGAAAAATTCCATTCATGAGTCAGTCAGATAACAATGCACATCACATTCATTTAGCATCTTTAGTACCACATTAGTCTTCCACGAATGGTGATTTTTGGAAACTGATCCTTATGTATATTTACCAGGATGCTATTTTCCTAATGCAGTGTTTGTTGGGTAGACAAGAAAATAAATCTTTGTTAATTAAAACAGTAAAAAATTCAAATTATATATAATTTTTTGAAATTACCTTCTTGACTGATATCTTTTATTTTTACATCACATATTTCTTAATATATCTTTTCCATCTTCTTCCCAGTGATCCATCCTTTGTAACAAATACTTTGGAAAACAGAGAAAAAGAGTAGCTTAGAAAAATAATTTACACACTGACTAGCCCTGAGTTTATGTAATCTTCCATTGTCATAGTTCCCCATTCTCCGCCATCTCTGCAATGAAGAGATGCATTTTCTTAACTTCTCTTGAGAGCCAAGATTGTCATGAGAATAACCAAGAGTTTTGGCTGCTGTTATTGTTTTTTGTCATTTTCCATTATTGTAGTCACTGTGTATATTGTTTTCCTGACTTGCCTTATTTTATTCTGTTTTACAGCCCAGAGATTTAGAGATGGAAGGGACTTAGAGCCCATCAAATTCAACGCTTTCATTTTTATAAAGGTTGAAGCTGAAGCCAAGACATGAGAAGGGACTCTGAGAAGGCAATCTGTAAAAAGCATCTCCCCTCACTTTACTGTCTACAGTCTGGCTTCCAAACTTATGGTTCAACCAATGCCATTCTTTGCAAAGTCACCAATCATCTCTTAATTTCCAAATCTAATGGTCTTTTCTCAATAGAGTTATCCATCTGGGCCTCTCGGCAACTCTTGTCACTGTCAATCTCTCACCCTCTTTTCCTTGATAGTCTGTTCTTTAGGTTTCTGGGACAATTCTCTTGTCCTGGTTCTGCTTCTACCCATCTAGCCATTCCTTCTCTGTCTCCTTTATTGGATCTTCATCGAGCTCATGCCTGTGTCCTCAAGCCTTTGTTCTGAGCCTCTTCTCTTCTTCCTCTAAACTATTTTTTTGGTGATCTTATCAGTTCCCACAACTTCAGTGATCATTTTTCTGCTAATGATTCTCAGATCCACTTATCTAGTCTTAACTTCTGTGCAGAACTCTAGTCTCCCATTTCCAACTCCTCATAGACATCTTGAACTAGATGTGCCTTAGACATCTTAAACTCAGTATATTAAAAATGAGCTTATTATCCACCACCCCACCCCCAATCCATCATTCTTCTGAACTTCTCTATTACTATCCAAAGGTAGCTAGGCACCACAGGGATTCAAACCGGGGGTCAGAAGATTTTAGTTCAAATATATACTCAGATACTAGCTATGCAATCCTGGGCAAGTCAATTAATCTTGTTTGCCTCAATTTCTTCATCTGTAAAATGTCCTGGAGAAGGAAATGGCAAACTACTCCAGTGTCTTTGCCAAGAAAACTCCAGATAGAGTCACAAAGAGTCTGACACAACTGGAATGACCAAACAACAAAAATTACCATGCAAGATACCACCAACCTCTCAGGCACCCAGGCTTACACTCTCTCTTCTCCCCCTTCTCCATATTCAATCTATTATTGAGTCCTATTGATTTTACTCTCATACAAGCTCTTGTATCTTCTCTCCCCTGGCAGTGCCACAACCATGGTTCCAGCCCTCATCACTTCATTCCTAGATGACTGAAATAACCTGCTGGTTTACTTCCCTGCCTCAAATCTCTCACCATTTGAGTCCATCTTCTACTCAGCTATCAAACTGACCTTTCTAAAGTATAAGTCTGATATGTGTAACTAACTCCAGATGGCTTCCTATTGCCTCTAGAATCAAATATAAAATCCAGTGTATGTCCTTCAAAGTCCTATAGAAGCCAACTCTCTCCGATCTTTCTATTCTTAACCCTTACTCCCTTCTACATACTATGTGATCCAGCGCCACTGGCAAGGAGAGATGTGACCTGCTGTTTGTCACATAAGGCACTCCATTTTCTGAATCCAGGTGTTTTCTCTGGCACTCACTCATGCCTGGAATTCTCTCACTCTTCATCTCTACCTCCTGGTTTCCTTTAAGTTCTACCTTTTATAAGAAGTCTTTTCTAATCTCCCTTAATGCTAATATCTTTCATTTGCTACTTATCTTCAATTTATCCTGCCTACGTTTTGTTTGCACATAGTTGTTTGCAGGTTATATCCCCCATGAGGCTATGAGCTCTTTGACAGCACAGACTATTTTCCACCTTCCTTCATGTTTCTAGTACTTAGCACAGTGCCTGGCAGGGTCATATATCTCAAAAATGTCTGAAACAAGCTGTGATGTCACGCTTAGCCCTCTATTAGTTATTCCTTGCTCCTTCCCTCTTCATGAAAGTCCTCATGTACTTCTCTGAATTCTTACAATACACTACCATTCCATTATATTCTTATGCCACTGTTTGTTTTTTAAACCCTTACCTTCTGTCTTAGAATCAATACTGTGTATTGGTTCCAAGATAGAAGAGTAGCAAGGGCTAGACAAGGGGGTTTAAGTGACTTGCTCAAAGTCACAGAATTAAAAATCTGTCTCAGGTCAGATTTGAACTCAGGACTTCTTGTTTCCAGACTTGGCTCTCTATTCACTGAGACACCTAGCTGCCTCCTAACCATTTGTTTAGCCAACCCCTGGTTGACGGACACAGAAGCTATTTACAAAAGGAAACTATAGCTGGGGAAAGTCATGCTCAAGCATGTGCTGTTGCACACCCCTTTTGACCATCATCAACAGAGGGGATGGAAGGAGTGAGTAAGAGTAGCTAGGGGCTACTCAGAAGCACACCATGGCTGTCAGCACCCTGGCCAGAGGAAGGAACAAAAGGGGAAAGAAGGAAGCTGGTTAGCATCATGGCAACAGATTGAGCAGAGCCCCTTGTGACTGAGCAGTGTAATGGTGCCATTTTTGGTATAGGAGGTAGCACATAGGAGGAGGAAGAGGGGAGCTTGCTATTAATAATAATAATAATAATAAATAATTATAAAATAATATGATTAATCATTATAATTAATAACAATAAGTTGGCTGCTATTTTAAATTTGTGGAAGAGATTTGGTGACTTTTGGAGACCAATCCAGACCCAGGAAACCCCTCTGGGGGAAATGTGGCTGCTAATACATTTTCATGGGAGTGTTCCCCAATGTGGAGGTCTTTCTGTGGTGAGCTTCTCTGGACACACCAATCCTTAAGGAGGGCAGCAGGTGAATCATTTTTGTCAGGGGTCCATAAACTATGGCCTTTGGGCCACATGTGGCCCCCTGAGGCCATGTATCCAGCCTCCACTGCACTTCCGGAAAGGGCACCTCTTTCATTGGTGGTCAGTGAGAGGTCACTTGTATGTGGCGGTGCCACAAAGCGTGGTATCACTTATGTACATACAACTTCTGGTGACATAACCCTTTGTGTGGCGCCTTAGAACGAGGTGCCACACAAAGGATTATGTGGCTGCACAATGGAAGACATCAGCATGGTGAGTGGTGATTTGGGGATGGGGATCTCACACCATGTATACTGCTGTCTGGTTAGGGTTAGGGTTAGGGTTTTATAGTCCGGCCCTCCAGTGGTCTGAGGGTCAGTGAACTGCCCCCCTGTGTAAAAAGTTTGGGGACCCCTGATCTATGTGCTTCTCTTCCCCTGGGCATATTGGGTCCTTTCCCTTTTTTGTATATCTTTCCAATGGCTGGAGATCAGTCATGCAATGAGAGGACTTTGTAGTGACAAGACTTTCCTTGTCCTATTGCCCAAGACTCCATCCCTTCAGCTAAGGGATATTTTTGAGAGCCTCTGACATAGCAACTGGCCCCACAGATCTAGGTTTTTCTTTTATTCCATTGATGGACCTGGCAGGTCTTTTCCTAGGCCTAAGGAGTTTAAGTGTCATATGTAGTGATTGCAATGGCATGTCACCGTGGTCATCCTATTCATGTTGTTATTGTGAGAGGGCAGACAATAACAATGAGAAAAACTACAACGGTCATTTAAGTATACACACACACACACACATATATCACACATATATATACACACATATATACACACACACACACATGTAAATAAAATTAAGTGACTGAGGCTGGATTTGAACACAGGTCTTCATGGCTTCAAGCCTACTGTGCCACTTAGTGGCATTAGATCAGAGATGGGCAATCTTTTGAGCCTGGTGTGTCAAAATTTGCCAAAAAACTGAGCATAACTCGGGTGGTGTGTCACTTCGAGAAAAAAAATGCAATTTCACAATATTTATAGTTTGAATAACAAAACGTATAATTGTAATATATAACTGTATTTAATAAACCCCAAACTATTTAACTTATCTGCTTAGTGACTTCTCTGTTCATTTGTCAGTCAGTTTCTATAGTTGGTCTTGTTATTATTTAACTTGTGTGGGGTGCTGTGAACTAAGATAAGTAAGAAGGAAGGGGAATTCTTTAACTAACTTGCCAATTAGTGACTTTTTTTGTTGCTGAATTTCATTAACTAAATCTTCAGTTGAAGGTTCATACTTTGTACACTTCAAGCCCAAGAAAGTGCTACTAACTTCATCTGTCAATCTGTTTCTTTTGTTAGTTTTGATATTATTTAACACTGAGAAAAAGTTCTCACAAAAGTACATAGAGGAAAAAATTGTGAGTAAAACCATTGCTATGTTTTTCAGGGTGCTAAAAGTGTCTGGTAATTGGTTCCAGGCACTATTCCATTGCACATGGGTCAGAGTCCCACCCATTCTTCCACCTGCTCAGTCCCTCCCTGCCCCTCTCCTCCCCAGATGACTGATCTGGGGGTGCCTGTCAGCCTGCCTGCCTACCAACCTGCCTTCCCTCCAGCCTGCCTGCCTACATGCTCCTACTGTGCATGCTCCTCTTCCCTGTCCCCATGGAAGCCCCACAGCCCCAGCCACCTGGCAGTGCCAAGCTCATGGAGAAGCTCTCCCCCAGGCTGGGCTGGGGCATGGCTATGGTCATGGCTATGGAAATGCAGCTCCCTGGGTGGCTCCGGAGCCTGAGGCCTGCTGAGCCCATATGCAGCCATGTGTCATAGAAAATGGCTACACACATCAGTGACGACACACATGTCAATGCTGACATGCGTGTCATAGGTTCGCCATAACAGCTCTAGATCATACCTTTTTATTGATTAATTAAGAACATTTTATGTGGTTAACTTGATTCATGTTCTTTCCCTCCCCTCTTCCCACTCTCCTTCCATAGCCAACATGCAATTCCACTGGGTTTTACATGTGTCATTGATCAAGACCTATTTCCATATTATTGATATTTGCACTAGGGCAATCATTTAGAGTCTACATCCCCAGTTATGTCCCCATCGACCTATGTGATCAAGCAGGTGTTTTTCTTCTGTGTTTGTACTCCCACAGTTCTTTCTCTGGATGTGAATAACATTCTTATAAGTCCCTCAGAAATGTCTTGGATCATTGCATTGCTACTACTAGAGAAGTCCATTACATTTGATTGTACCACAGTGTATCAGGCTCTGTGTACAATGTTCTCCTGGTTCTGCTCCTCTCACTCTACATCAATTCCTGGAGGCTGTTCCAGTTCACATGGAATTCCTCTAGTTCATTATTCCTTTGAGCATAATAGTATTGTATTACCAACAGATACCATAATTTAGATCATACTTATTTTAAAGGCAGCTAATGGCATAAAGGATAGAGCAATGGGGCTGAATTCTGGAAGATATGAGTTCAAATCTGGCTTCAGACATTTACTACCTGTGCAAACCTGGACAAGTCATTTAAACTCTATTAGTCACAGTTTTCACAACTGTAAAATGGGTATCATAACATCACTTAACTCACAGGAGTTCGAGGGAGATGTTTGTCAAGCACTTAGCATAGCACCTGGCACAGAGTAGGTATTTAACAAATGCTTATTCTCTTCCTCCCCTCTTTCAGGTTTACAGTGTTTTTATACACCCTCTCACACTGATCTTTCAAACAACCTTGTTAAGTGAGTACTATTATCATCTCCATTTTATAGGAAATGCAATTGAGAATTGGGATATTAAGGGACTTGATCATTTGGCTCTGGGGCACAGAGATGGAGTTATAATCAAGATGTTATTAGGGGTCCTGGAGTCCAAACAGAATAATCCCAATATCAGATGGAGCTCATCTTCTTCTTCATCTTCATCTTCTTCTAGGATCCCCAATAAAGAACTACCCCAATCATAGAGTTTCTGAAATAGAAGGAATGTCAGAGTCAGAGGGAGAAGACCCTGAACAGGTCCAGGAGGCTACTACAGCTTTCCTTTCAGTGCTGGGGGCCTGCCTTAATGTAGGGTCAAAGGGATTCCCACTCAGCACCAGAGTTTTGTGGAGGTCCTGAGTCACAAGTGAATTGATCAGTGACTTTTGGCTTAAGTTATGTTTGTCCCATTGTGTGTCATAGAGCGTTGGACAGGAAGAGCTGGGTGTGAAGATTGCTTCTTACTGATCTTGACCATCCAGAGGCACCAAATTTTCTCAGCCTCAGTCTCCTCATTTGGGAACTGGTTATCACAATACCTGTAGCATTGCCCTTGTGGGATTGTTTTGATTTCGAATCAGATCTCAGATGAAATTAGAGGATCATAGAATTAGAGCTGGAAGGGATCTTAGAAACCAATGACTTCAACCTCCTCACAAACCATAGGTGAGGAAAAGTTAAAGTCTGAGTCATACAGCTAGCAAATTTCTGAGGCAGGGTTTGAACTCGAGAATCTTCCTATATCTAGGGAAGCTAGGTGGTACAGTAGATAGAGCACTGGGAGTCAGGAAGATTCATCTTGCGAGTTCAAATCTGGCCTCAGACATTTACTAGCTGTGTGTCTCTAAACAAGTCACTTCACCCTGTCTACCTCAGTTTCCTCATCTATAAAATGAGCTGGAGGAGGAAATGGCAAATCACTCTAGTATCTTTGCCAAGAAAAACCCAAATTTCAAAATCTTAAAATTCTATATAGATGCTAGCTATCATCAGCATCATCTTTAGATGAATAATGCACTTTGCATTATAGAGCATTTTAGAGGGCTATATAAATGGGAAGTATCGTTATTACTTGCTTTGTGACCCTGGGCATGTCTAGAGTGGGAATAATAACCTTTATCCTACAGAGTTCTTTTGAGGGCCAAAATGAGATTATGGGAGTCATTTCAGAGCTTAAAACATTACACAAATGTGAGTATTCTTTTTTCTTGCTGTTTCTTTACCACAAGGAGCCAATGAAATCCCATTTTTCTCTCAGCCATATTCAGTGTACCATATTCAGTGTACCATATTCATTTTCTTCCACTTTAATAACTTCTTCCATAAAGACTGTAGAACTAGACATCTCTGAAGATTCTATTGCTTTGAGAGGAACTAGATGGCTCAGTGGATAGAGATTTAGATCTAGAGATGGGAAGTTTCGGATTTAAATCTGGTCTCAGACACTTTCTAGCTGTGTGACCCTGGGCAAGTCACTTAACCCCAATTGCCTAGCCTCTACCACTCTTCTGCCTTGGCACCAATACTTAATATTGATTCTAATCCATAAAGGAGGGTTTTTTTTTTTACAGATTTTGTTGCTTCTTAAAGAAATAATAACAATATCTCTAGTGACTGTGAGAGAAATCTATTGAAGTGGGTGCTCCATTTAAGTAGGCAAATAATAGATACACAACCTAGAGGCAAAGTCCAGTCTTGTGTAGCCTAATGGAAAAGCATGACTCCCCTCCTGGGTTCTCCTCTGATTTCCCTCTAGGGCATCTTGGCATCCATCGTAACCCCTAGTCACTGAGGAAAATACTTCTTTTCTGAGTTCTGGGTAGAGTACAAACCTGTAGGCATGGGCCACAGCCCCTGAGACCCCCCCCCCCATTCTGGATGCTCTGCTTCCCTGGGGGTCTACTGATCTCTTTACATAGTATTCATCCAAGGTTGATTCCAATGAGCCATCTCCTTCCTCCTATTCTGAATTCCATCTGGAGTTGATTATTTTTATTTTCCACAGTCCGTTCCCCAAGTTGTATGGGGCCAAATTCATTCTCCCCACCGCCCGCCATTTTTCCCCCTCAGTAGTATCAAGGTTATTCTTTACCCAAAGCAGATACACCTCAATGAAGTTTGTCTATAGCCAAACACAAATCCACCAGATACACATATAACCAGGGGATGAGGTCAATATTCCAGCTATTGATGAAATAGAATTGGGAGAGGAGTTGAGGCCAACAGCCAGGGGGGCAAGCCCTCATTTCAGATGACACTGATTAGCTGGGAAGATAAGTAGATAAGTATCGCAGTGCACCCTGGGAAATAGTCCTATTTGCCTACACAGGAAGGGACCTCAGGGGCCATTGCTCCAACTCTCATTTATCTTACAGATGAGGAAATGGCCCAAAGTCTCGCTTATTACCTCAAGGCAGTAGACAGCAGGCACAGGAATCCATGAATTGAGGAAGGAAGTGCATTCTGGAAGCCCAGCATCGATTCCCCAATGAGGAAGGACCAACTTGTGGGACACCAAGGACTCACCCAGCGGGGATACTTCACTTAGGCACAACTTCATGTCCCCGATGCTCTTTAGGAAAGTCTGAGCGAGACCAAAGTGGCATAGACAAAGGCCCTCGAAATGGTCGTGTGAAAGGTTTGCCCTTTTGTTCTTCCTAGAGCTTTGAAGTAAATATCCCTTTGCAAAAGCTGGTTGATGGAAAGTAGTTAGATGGAACAGGTCCTTGGTCACTGGTAGCTTACAGAGGGGAGAACTCCCTGAACACTTCAGGGCTTGAGCCCATTCCAACAAAGAAGAACCTGGCTTATTAACCTCTCTTTGCCTGAACCCTTTGGTTCCTAAGTATTCTTCAGGGCTCAGTCCAAGAGCATTTCCTACCACAATCCTTTCTTCATTTCTGCTGTCAGTGGTCCTCAAATCTTTGTGTATTGATTTTGCACATACATTGTAAAGATTAAAATTTAGGGGAGACTGAGGCAGGTAGAAATTAGTTTCTCTCTGCAAGGAGTATTATATTTTTATGAGGTTTATTAAAGATTAAGAATTAAAGAAAATACAGGATAAGAAACACGTGCCTAGGCCAGAGAGGCCTAGACAAGATAATCTCACATGATGGAAGAGCCGTGTCTGCTCCAAAACGGAAGTCCAAAAGAGCACAAAATCCTTTGCAATCAGGTTAAATCCCTTCTTGATCTCAGCCCACCTGAGAATTCAGTGAGATTACAAAGCATTTTGGGTAAGTGGAGCAAGGGCTTGTGGGGATTGAAGTCCAGAGTTCGAGTCTATTTTTTTACAATCCTCCGTTTGATCGTTTGAAAAAATAATTTTTCTTCCTCAAAAGATCATGAAAACATAATCAATTTAAAGATTACAATAATTTGAGGATAAGAGAAAAAAAGAATAAAATCAATAACTGCTGGACGCATTGACAAAAAGCCAATTAGGGGGAAGTCCCCTTTGGCATGAGAGTATACATACAAATAAATGTTCAATCAATCACACCCAAAGTTCAATTCTGTGTAACTTGTGGTCTGGAGGCTTCTTCATGGTGGCTTCTCCAACAGTTCAGTTCTGGATTCAGGGAAGTAGCATCTTTATTTACCTAAAATTCTTCTCAAAAGGAATTTAAACTTTGCAATTTAAATAATGATATTTTTTACATCCCCCCCGTTAAGAGGGTGATTAAAAAAACAGGATCACTTAGAGATACATGGCTGAGGTATGACGTATATGAATCAATTGGTAAGAGAAATTAAAAAGATATCAGAAAAATCCAAAAAAAGAAAAAATTTCTGGATGAAAATATAGACTATCAAAGTCTTATGTGAAAAATTCTAAGTAAAAGAAAAATAAATCTATAATGCATTTACCCAGTCAATAGCCAGGACTACAGAAAGGTACCACACTATGAAAGGCAGAAAAGGGGATCAGATTATAGAAGCCAAGTAGGAGCCAAGGTTTCGGGGATACTCGTCTGTGAGTATCTTCAGAGTGAGTGTGGACACAAGGAAAGCCTATGTCATAACAACATGTTAAACATAGTAACCTCGAGTCTTCACACTAGGTTCAAGACCTTTGTACTGTCCTGGAAGTGCATCAGTCCATACTGGATTGGCTTTTCTTTGGCTCTGTGAAATGGCTCTTATGCATATATCTTGTCCTGGAATCAGACAGAATCATTAAACAAAGTCCCATAATTTATTAAATAATTACTGGCATCATTTTTATAGTCACAAGCCTTTTAGGGCATGCATTAGCAAATGTATTTCAAACTTGTAGCACTGAAAAGTCAAAAAGTTAAAGAAAATCTTAATGCTGGTGACATGTGCTTGAAATATAAAATAGGAGAGAAAAAAATACTGAAAAGTATATTGCACATGTGAGAAAAATATAATAAAAGTCTTTAAAAATTCAAAAATGTAGCTTATAATCATTGACACACTGTGTCAGCTAAGAAAATATAGAATACACGGCCTTCTCACCAAAAATGTGATCCATTTCCTCTTCATGTCTGGCCATGATCACTGTATGACAAATGAATTGAACAGTAGTACAAATATGTAGTTATCAATATCCCCAAAATTCTCAATAGCCCAATTAATTACAATAGAAAACAAACACACTTTCATATTTCACATAAGTTGCTGTATGACATTTTTTAAAACCTATGAATTGATGGATAGTTGTCACAATTTTTTTTTACAATCATAGCAAATCTTTCAATCTTGATATTTAAACATATTTTTAAAACAAAGTAAAACTCATGTCGGGTTAAGAACATAATCAAGAAACCTATATATCATTCTGGTGCAAGTAAAATAGTGAGCTGAAGAGTATAAATAAAGGGGTGCTCCTTTTTTGGAGGCTTATAGGGATACAAATGCCCTGAGATTAACTGCCCAACTTCCATTCACATGTGGGAAGGTTGGGGTTTATAATTGCATTTTACTTCAGCTATGGGCCTTACCTCGCGGTAGGGACAGGCAAAAATAACCAGAGATTGTTTAAAAAAATTCCAAATATCATATTTAAAAAACCCTTAAAATCAGTTGAGATATTTAGCACATTAAATTTCCCAAAGGTTGTTATAGCAATTGTAACCAGTTCTGAAGAAGTCCATCTATCTTCTATTTTACAATTTTACAATTTACAAAGGCAAAAATAGAAAAAAGCTGTTTTTTTCATATATGAGCTTATTCACTAATATTTGTTCAGCACAGTTATAGGGGAAAAACAACAGAATTTAACAGTAGTCAAAACTCAGTACATTAAAATGAACAGTATAACAGAATAATATTGAATCCAGTAATATATGAATTTAAAAGCACAAAGCTATATCTTAAACAAAACAATCAGGAAATGCAATAGAAATACAGAGATTTTTTATAAACCATTGGAGTCTGAAATGCTTTTGAACGTCCAGTCTTTAAAGTTCCTTGGGTTTTTTGTTTGTTTGTTTTTAATTATCCATTTAAATGTCTATTGTCTGAAGGCAGAGTGGTAAGGGCTAGGCAATGGGGTTTAGGGGATCCATCCAGGGCCACTCGGCCATGAAGTATCTGAGGACAGATTTTAACCCACTCATGTCTTTAGGCTTGGCGCTCAGTTTGCTGAGCCACCCATTTGCCCCTTCAAAGTTAAAGTTGCACACAGGTAAAATCAATGCTATTACCAGAACAGTCAAAAGGTATCCTTTTAAATAGCCCATTGCTTTTAAGTTCCTGTTTGAAAAGTCTGTTTCTTCTCCTCTCCCTTTTTTTTCTCTCTCCCCTCCTCTGATACCTCCTCCTTCCCCAGTCCACATGGAGCTCAGGCTGCCCACATGGAGCCAATACCCCCTTTTAGTTACCAGCTGGTAGAAATGAGTCCTGAGAGATCTGCTCCAAGGAACTGGGTTTGTTAGGCAGGTAGGTCACCAGGTGATTGCAGTCTTGGTTGAAAGACCGCCGAGGTGGGCAGGACCGGGAGCTTGAGCACCAGGTGAGAGGCCAGGAGAAGAAGCAGGAGCTGGAGAGGGCCACAGGCAGGAGCTGATCAAGATGGTTTTCTAAAAAAGCATCTTGGAGAAATGTGGCTTTAAAAAAATTCCAGGCACTAGCTATTAAAGCTGAACTAAAGATCAGAAAAGAATCAGGAGACTGAGAGTCTTTTTCTCCCGTTAGGTCACCAACTGTAAAGATTAAAATTTAGGGGAGACTGAGGCAGGTAGAAATTAGTTTCTCTCTGCAAGGAGTATTATATTTTATGAGGTTTATTAAAGGTTAAGGATTAAAGAAAATACAGGATAAGAAATACGTGCCTAGGCCAGAGAGGCTAGACAAGATAATCTCACATCATGGAAGAGCCGTGTCTGTTCCAAAATGGAAGTCCAAAAGAGCACAAAATCCTTTGCAATCAGGTTAAATCCCTTCTCGATCTCAGCCCACCTGAGAATTCAGTGAGATTACAAAGCATTTTGGGTAAGTGGAGCAAGGGCTTGTGGGGATTGAAGTCCAGAGTTCGAGTCTATTTTTTACAACATATTGTGTTTACCTATCTGGGAACAGATAGGGGTGTGTGGGGTATTCAGGGAGGGGTAGTATCTCTGGTATGGAGGTCTTGTCATGCCCTCTTAGGGCAGCTCTCCAGCCTCTGATCCCCACCTGACACCCAGCTCTCACTTGTGGCTCCCAGTAGCTGCTAGCATGCAGCAGCAGCCACACCCCGGGCAACGGCTTTGACAAGCCAGCCAAACCTTGTGAGGGTAGCCATTGGGTCATCAACCCCTGGTGAACCAGGGCTTTGCTCACCCAGCATGTGAAGATTGCTTCGGTGGAACAGGCGGAAGAAACCAATAAGAAGCTTCAACAGCTGAGATGGTGATACAGCAAAACACTGTGGAGTGCTTAGGGCGTGTTGGAGCACAAAAGACAACATGGCCATCCAATGCAACTGAGGAAGTCTCCAGGTGTAACGACTCTTCTTACCACTGGACCCAGGCTTCCAACGCCGAGAGAGTGGGACTGTCTCTATGCATCGGCTTTTCCACTTAAATCTCTTTCACGCACAAGTATCTTTGTGCACACTCATCTATCCTAACCACTTCCACCCTCTTCAAGATCTGTGGAGATGGGGGAGTGGCTACGCAACAGTTGGAGGTGACCACTGGCAGTTGTAGTCACGATCCTGCATGTAGGCGGCCCATGGACCAGTGGTCGCTCGGCCTTGTGGGCAGCAGGGACATTCGGCAGCATCCTGGGCGACTGAGCAGCCCTCTCTAGGACAGCACTGCTCACCCTAATCAAGGGAGGGGACTAGAAAAGGTGTCCCAAACATTGCCTGCCCTACAAACACCCGGTCAGCACACTATGACTGGCGGGTCATCCCTTTAAGCAGTCGAAATCAAACAAAAAATACAAAGAAACTCCTACTAGGAGCATGGAACATCAGGACATTACTTGACAGAGAGAATACCCCAAGACCTGAGAGAAGAACAGCTCTAATCGGTAAAGAACTGGCGCAATATAACATCGACATCGCAGCCTTAAGAGAAACACGCTTACCAGAAGAGGAATCATTCAGCGAACCCACCACTGGATACACCTTCTTCTGGAAAGGTAGAGCCTCAAATGAAGACAGAATCCACGGTGTTGGCCTGGCTATCAAGACCAGTTTGCTCAAACAGCTGCCAGATTTGCCAGATTGGGCATCAGTGAAAGGCTCATGATCATCCATTTGCCTCTTAGCAAAGACTGGTATGCCACAATCATCAGCGCATATGCCCCAACACTGACCAGCACAGAGGACACCATCGAGCAGTTCTACTCTGACCTGAGTGCCGTCCTGCACTCAGTGCCCACAAATGACAAGCTGATACTACTGGGAGACTTCAATGCCCGCGTTGGCCAGGACCATGAAAGATGGAAAGGAGTGCTCAGCAAACACGGTTGTGGGCAAAATGAACAACAACGGCCTACTGCTACTCAGCAAATGCTCAGAGTTTGAACTCACCATCACGAACACTATGTTCAGAATGGTGAACAAATATAAAACAACATGGATGCACCCACGATCAAAACAGTGGCATCTCATTGACTACATCATTGTATGCCGGCGAGACATACAGGATATACAGATCACCAGAGCCATGAGAGGAGCTGAATGCTGGACAGATCACTGATTGGTTAGAGCGACTCTTCAAATGTGCATTGCGCCTCACCATCCAAAACGCGCCCAGACAGTTCACACATTTTACAACATGAGTTGTCTTAGAGACCCATCTTATTTGCAAACATTCCAGTCCTGCCTGGACGACAAGCTGTCTGCCAAGGGACCACTCACTGGAAGCTCAACCGAGAAATGGAACCAGTTCAGAGACACAGTGAAGGAAACATCAAAGGCAGTCCTAGGCCCCAAACAACGCAACCACCAGGACTGGTTCAATGAGAACAACGCTGCTATTGAAGACCTATTGAGCAAAAAGAACAAAGCCTTTATGGAGTGGCAAAATAACCCAAACTCTGCTCCAAAAAAGGATAGACTCAAGTCTCTCCAAGCCACGGCACAGTGTGAGATCAGGAAGATGCAAGACTGATGGTGGGAAAAAAAGGCAGAAGAAATCCAGCGCTTTGCAGATACCAAAAACTACAAACAATTTTCAGTGCCCTCAAGACTGTCTATGGGCCATTAAAACCCACCACCACTCCCTTGCTGTCCTCTGACGGTGACACTCTCATAAAAGATAAAAAAGGCATCAGCAACAGGTGGAAAGAACACTTCAGTCAGCTTCTCAACCGACCCTCTTCAGTCGATCAAAGTGCCCTTGACCAGATCCCCCAAAACCGCACCATTGAACAACTTGACGTCCCTCCTTCAATAGAGGAAGTCCAAAAAGCCATTAAACAAATGAGTGCAGGCAAGGCACCCGGTAAAGACGGGATCCCAACTGAGGTGTACAAGGCCTTAAATGGAAAGGCGCTCCAGGCATTCCATATAGTGCTGACCAGCATATGGGAAGAGGAAGACATGTCCCCAGAACTTAGAGATGCCTCCATCGTAGCCCTATACAAGAACAAAGGCTCACGAGCAGCCTGTGACAACTAGAGAGGCATCTCACTACTCTCCACTGCTGGAAAGATCCTCATCCATGTTATACTCAACAAACTCCTGTCATTTGTTTCAGAGCAGAACCTGCCTGAGTCACAATGTGGTTTCTGACCAGATCATCGTAGCACCATCGACATGGTCTTCACAGTGAGGCAAATGCAGGAAAAATGCCTTGAGCAGAACCTGAGTTTCTACATTGACTTCATAGACCTGAAAAAGGCATTCGACACAGTGAACAGGGACGCATTATGGGTGATCCTCAGCAAGCTCGGTTGCTCAGCAAAATTCATCAAACTGCTCCAGCTCTTTCATGTCGACATGACAGGGGAAGTCCTATCTGGTGGAGAGACTTTCGATGGCTTCAACATCTCCAATGGCGTGAAACAAGGCTGTGTCCTCGCTCTGGTACTATTCAACCTATTATTCACCCAAGTATTACAACATGCTGTGATGGATGTAGACCTGGGTGTCCACATCAAATACCTACCGGATGGCTCACTATTTGACCTTCGCCGCCTGACTGCAAAAACAAAGACAACGGAGAGACTCATCCTGGAAGTTCTCTTCGCAGATGACTGTGCTCTCATGGCCCACCAAGAAAATCATCTCCAAACCATTGTGGACAGGCTCTCTACAGCAACAAAACTGTTTGGCCTGACTATCAGCCTCAGCAAAACAGAGGTGCTGTTCCAACCTGCACCAGGGAGACCAACTAACTAGCCATGCATTACAATCGATGGCACGCAGCTTTCTTTTTTTTTTTTGTTATTATCTTGTTGAATTTAATATATTCTTTTTTTTTTTCATGGTTTAGCTCAGTTTCTTTTTTTTTTATTTTTATTTTTTTATTTTTTATTTTTTTTTTTTATATATTTTATTTGATCATTTCCAAGCATTATTCGTTAAAGACATAGATCATTTTGGCACGCAGCTTTCTAATGTCAACACTTTCAAGTACCTGGGCAGCACCATCGCCAACGACGGGTCCCTAGACCATGAGATTAATGCCAGGATCCAAAAGGCCAGCCAGGCACTTGGGCGGCTGTGCTCCAAAGTCCTCCAACACAGAGGTGTAAGCACTGCGACGAAGCTCAAAATGTACAACGCAGTGGTCCTCAGCTCACTCCTGTATGGCTATGAGACATGGACACTGTACCGGAAGCACATGAAGCAGCTGGAGCAATTCCACCAACACTCTCTCCGGTCAATCATGAGGATCCGATGGCAGGACCGTATCACCAACCAGGAAGTCCTCGACAGAGCCAACTCCACCAGCATCGATGTCATGGTCCTCAAAACCCAGCTACGATGGTCCGGACACATCATCCGCATGGATCCACAGAGAATACCAAGACAGGTATTCTATGGTGAACTGTCAGCTGGACTCAGGAAACAAGGTCGACCAAAGAAAAGATTCAAGGATCAGCTAAAATCCAACTTGAAGTGGGCTGGCATGACACCAAAGCAACTAGAACTTGTTGCCAGCTGGCGAACCCACATTAACCATGCAGCCACCACCTTTGAAATTCCACCCAAAGAGAGTAGCACTGTATATTTTTGTACACATATTTTCCCCTATTATCTCTTTGGGATGCAAACTCAGCAGTGGTATGGCTGGATAAAAGAGAAGGCAGTCTTTTAAAGCCCTTTGAGCATAATTCCAAATTGCCTCCCAGAATGGTTGCATCAATTCACGACTCTTGCCGCTGCACGTGAACGCCGACACCAGGCCACAACCGCACCTCCCGTAACAACTGGAGTCCCAGGCCCCTTGTGCCACAGACTCTGCGCCTCAGTCTTTGGACTACAAAGCCAGATGAAGGTACATCAATAGAAAATAATGCACAAAGACAATTGTCATTCTCGGTCACCGAGAGACTACCACTATCTGGGAACATGGTACAGTGGATAGAGAGCTTCCCCTGGAGTCTGGAAGACCTGAGTTCAAATCCATCCTTAGACACTTAATAGTTGTGTGATCCTGGGCAAGTCACTTCACCCTGTCTGCCTCAGTTTCCTCAGCTATAAAATGAGCTGCAGAAGGAAATGGTAAACCACTTCAGTATCTTGCCAAGAAAACCCCAAAATGGGTCACAAAGAGTTGGGCACTACTGAAAATGACTAAACAACAAAAAAAAAACCAAAACCAAAAAAACATGCCAAAGCCAAATGGAAGTTCCTTGAGGATGGAGACTCTCTTGGGTTGTTTGTTTTGTTTTGTTTTGTTTTTTTTGTTTTTTGTCTTTGTACTCTCAGTGCCTAAGACAGTGTCTACCACACAGTGAATACTGAAATAAAAGAAATAAACTGAGAGAAACTGTTACTTCTTGAAGGTAAACTGAGGGGAACCAGTTTCTTCAGAAATGACTGTTGTTCTCTGTCTGGATGTGACTAGAGAGAGCTGCTAATAGGAACCTAAACCTTCTTATATGTAATGGAGGGATGGCACACACGGAGAGATGTTGGTACACAGGGGACATTGCTCTGGAATTTGCTCTGGGGTTTCTGCGTATTGATCCCTACTGATGGCTGATTCTTCAATCTATTTCCTTTCCTCCTTCCTCCCTCACTCCCTCCCTTAACCAACCTCTCCCTTTTGCCTCCCTCATCTCCCAAATCTTCTTGAAGCCTTTGTTTCTTCCCTCCCTCTTGAGTAAATTATAAAGATACTCCAGTTGCTTTCTCAGTCAATTGGGATAACAGGATGGGAAACTGAGGTAAAAGGGATGAGGATTTCCCTAACTACAAGGATAATTTTAGAAAGGTTTGAGGAAGTATTCCAGTCACAAACTGTGACTCTAAGACAGTTAGGGGGATGGAGGACAACAGTAGTTCAAAATCTTCTTTCTTCTTCTTCTTCACAACTCAGCCAGGTCTCCCAGCTTACCCCAGAAAGAAACAAAGTTCAAAGTCTCTAAGTTTTCTCCTGGCCAGCTCAACTCTCTTATAGACCACCAACTCAAAAGCTTCTCCCCTGGTCAGCTTCCACTGCTCAGAGCCAGAGACAAAGTCCAAAAACCAAGTCATCTCCACCCCCACCCCACCCAGGGTCCTTTCAGCCAGCTTCAAACCTTCAGGGAAAAAGTGACTTCCAGTCAGAGACAAAGTCCAAAAGCCACTTTTTTCCCTCTCAATGTGGCCAGCAAAAGCCTCCAACTGCCCCTCCTGGAACACTCCGTTGGAATCTTCTCTTGACTGACATCTAGAGCTAGATCTCCAGCCCTGTATCTTGGTCCACAAGTCCTGCAAAACCTCTCTCTCTTCATGTCTCTATCACAACACTTACTATAATTCATTTACTCATCGTGTCCAACTTTTCCTGTCTCTCCTGGGGGTTTCTTGACAATGATATTAGCATGGTTTGCCATTTCCTTCTCCAGTGGATTAAAGCAGAGGTTAGGTGATTTATCCAGGGTCATATGGCGTGTGTGTGTGTGTGTGTGTGTGTGTGTGTGTGTGTGTGTGCTTGTGTTTTCCCCGAATGGGAAGGATTTTGAATTTCAGTGGGTGACTAAACTCCAGATTTCCTGGACATGACAACTGATGCTCCATTGACGGTCCTACTTCCAAAGACAAGATAAGAGAATGCTAGGAAAGAGTATTCCAGGGAGATGGGATGTCATAAGAGCACAGTGGGGTGTGGTTCAGTTATTCAGTCATGTCTGACTCTTCCTGACTCTGCATGTGTTTATTTTTTATTTTTTTGGCAAAGATACTGGACTCTTTTGCCATTTCTTTCTCCAGTGGATTAAGGCAAACAGAAGTTAATGATTTGCCCAGGGTCACACAGCTAGTGAGTTGCTGATCTGAATTAAATTGAACGGAATTGAATCACAGAAGGATACACCCAAGCTCTCTTGCAAAACTAATCCCCTGGATGAGTGCCATTTCATGTCAAGTCCTGACTTATGGCCTGAAGGGAGTTCCCACAGTCTGCCCTGAGTACTTGTTCTTGCTAGAGCCAGTGAATCAGCTGGTTGACAAACTTGACTCCAAGAGGGGTGCCTATGGTCTACATTAGAGTAGGGTTAGGGTCATACATTTAGAACTAAAAGGGTCCTTAGAGATCAGATTTCCCCCTTTTTACATTTAAGGTAAAGAAACAAAGGTTCGGAGAGGGAGTGACTTGCCCAAGGTCTCACAGAAAGTGCATAACAGAGGATGGATTTGAACCTAGATCTTCTGACATTAAACACAGGGTTCTTTTCACTCTTCCATGGTGGTCTCTATAATGGTCCTAATTAAATCCAGAAGTAACATGGTATAGCAGAGAGTTCTTGATCTGGAGTCCATGAACCAATTCTAACTGCCATTGATCCACTTTGCCACCTTGGACAACTCACTTAATTTTTCTGGGCCTCAGTCTCCATTTCTGTAAAATGAAAGAATTGATTAGAATGGACGTCCTATAAGGCCGCTTCTAACTCTAGGTTTATGATCCTTTGGCTATAGAATCTTCCTCTCATCCCATCTCACTGCACCATCTTAGCTCTTTTAACTATGGGCCCACAGATCTGCTTGCATGTACATGTGCATTTGCGTGTGCGTGTGTGTGTGTGTGTGTGTGTGTGTGTGTGTGTGTGTGTGTTTCACAGAATGGGAAGGATTTTGAATTTCAAGGAATGACTAAACTCCAGGCTTATTGGACATGCCAGCTGATACTTCACTGACAGTCCTACTTCAAAGACAGCATAAGAGTTCTAGGAAGGAGAATATGGAACTTTTCCAGGGAGGAGGGATGTTGTGAGAACATGGTAGGGTGTTATTCAGTTATTCAGTTGTGCTGGACTCTTCCTAATTATGTAAAGGGTTTTCCTGGCAAAGATACTGGAGTGCTTTGCCATTTCTCAATCCAGTGGATTGGGGGAAAATAGAGGTTAAGTGACTTGCCTAGGATCACACAGCTAATGAGTGTCTGAGGCTGGATTTGAACTTAGGTCTTCTTGATTCCAGGCCCAGTGCTTTATCCACTGAGCCACCTTGCTGCCTTTAATAGAGTTAGAGGGAATAAATATCCAAAGGGGGACAAAGTTAGCATGTCCAAGAATCTAAGGGTATACATATATATATATATATGACCCACTGAGCCTTTATCCAGAATGATGGGCTTAGTGTCCTAGGAAAGATAGGGTATGGCCAGTGAGCATGGGGGCAAGTAGATTTGGGGACACATGGGCTGAGTCACAGGGAGGTTAGGATGAGGATAACCTGGAAAAGTGGAGAGATTTGGGGGCTTTGCTAGATCTCACTTCCCAGAAGCATCATGTCCTTCTGAGAATATGAAAGACGTTCCTGCTCTCTGTCTTGGTTTTTCGACTTCATCTTGCTTGAAAGGCAGAAGAAGCTGGAAACAATAAACCAGTTAACATATCCCTGTGCCTGGTGTCTCATGGGATCATTGATGAGGAGCTAAAAGCCAAGATCTCATTTAGGGTGGTCTCTATCCCCACCTGCAGCCCAAAGTCAGCAGTGCAGGACCTAAGAAGACGAGTTGGGGGGGGGGGGTACAGTTCTTCTCTGAACCAAGATTTCTCAGAGAAGGGGTGAGAAAGTGAAAGAGCAGGATAGGGAGGGAAGAGGAGGGGAACCACCAGCTTTGGATTTAGAATCCTGGAGTCTGAGCATGTCAGAGAGGGAAGAAACCATAAGAGATCATCTAGTCCTCATTGTCTCATCTGTCAAAGCTGAAATTGGACATCAACAAGGCAGGCCAGTCCAATCCCCAGGTTACCAGACCCCTAGCCAATTTCCAGAAGTGGCTTCTTGTGCTCTTTCACCCTTAAAAAATTTAAAAGTATATATCTCCCCCTTCAGCACAAAAGACCCACCCCTAAGTATCGTCTAAAGTCCTCTCCCCTACTTAGTATATGGTTGCCATACTCTAATGGTGTATATGGGGTGCTCAGGAAGGAGTAATATCTTTGGTATGGAGGGCTTGTCATGCCCTCCTAGGGCAGCTCTCCAGCCTCTGACCCTCACCTGACACCCAGCTCTCACTTGTGGCTACCTGTAGCTGCTAGCATGTGGCAGCGGCCACACCCCAGGCAACGGCTTCGACAGGCCGGCTAAACCTTGTGAGGGTAGCCATCGGGTCATCGACCCCTGGTGAACCAGGGCTTTGCTCACCCAGCATGTGAAGACTGCTTTGGCGGAACAGGCGGAAGAAACCAATAAGAAGGTTCAACGGCTGAGAGGGCGACACAGCAAGGTAGTGTGGAGTGCTCAGGGCATGTTGGAGCACAAAGGACAACACGGCCATCCAATGCAGCTGAGGAAGTCTCCAGGTGTAACGACTCTTCTTACCACTGGACCCAGGCTTCCAACGCTGAGAGAGTGGGACTGTCTCTGTGCATTGACTTTTCCACTTAAATCTTCATGCACAAGTGTCTTTGTGCACAAAAACGCCCAAAGATAATCGTCATCCTCGGTTACCGAGAGACTACTACCACCACTCTAATGGTTCCCTATAGAATCAAGTTCAAACAATTTAGGTTGGCATTCAAGGCTCCTCCATTCCTCTCTTCCTCCTTCCTCCCTCACTTGAGGCTGAGTTTCCAAATATTCTGTAACACAGTGGTTCTCAACGTTTTTGATTTGTGATTGTTTTTAAGTCTGAAAAACTGTTGAGCATCTCCCCACCAAGGTTTTGTTTTTTTTTGGTTAGATTTAGCAATATTTGCCACTTTAGGAAGTAAAGTATATTTATATTAGAAAGAAAATGGTTTAGAGATGATGGATAACCCAGTCTAATTAATTTTATTTATAATCCTACATATTTAATTTAATGTATTTAAAATCATGATTCTAAACATCACAGGCTTCATAGATTGTCACTGAAGAATCTCATGACTTAAAAACAGGCTAAGAACTCCTGATCTGTGGGTGTTCAAAGGCGAAATCACAAGTCTAGACAAAACATATAGCTTGGTGCTTGGCTCACAAGTCTTCTCCACCCTGCCTGTCTTGAATCCCAGCCACCTTCAACCTTCTCAAACTCATTGGCTTTTGGGATCTTTGAAGTGATCGCCTTTAACTATGCACAGGTGTAGTCAGGTCTACACCCTCCTTTCCCCTTAACCCTACCCAGTTTGAGATTAATTGCATTTCTATGTGTACCTGAATTCCTGGTTAAAGGTTTGATATTGGAAAAAAGAAACGATGAGCATGGTCTATGTAGGGAGCAGTCAGGAGCCCAGCTTGTTTATAACAGCAATGTTGTATTAGAGGTTTATAACAGCTTGTTTATAACAGCAATGTTGTATTAGAGGTAGGGTTCTCAAGGTGTGGCCCATGAGCCCTCTGGAGTCCCAGAGACATTCAGGGAATCTAAGAGGTCAAAACCATTTTTTAAAATCTCATCTTCTATCTTAGAATCAATACTAAGTATAGATTCCAAGGCAGAAGAGTGGTAAAGGCTAGGCAACTGGGGCTAAATGACTTGTCCAGGATCACACAGCCAGGAAATGTGTTATTGGATTTGAATCTAGGACTTCCCTTCTCTAACCCTGGCTCTCTATCCACTGAGCCACTGATCTATCCCCTATTATATATGTCTTTTATATATTATTATATTGTATTATATTACTATACTGTATTATACAATATTATATTATTGTATTATACTATGTTATATTATATTATTCTATATTATATTACTGTATCATCTTATACTTTGTTGTATTATATTATACTATGCTGTATTATATTATGCTCTATTGTATTATACTGTATTATATTGTATTATATTATACTATATTACATGATACTAAATTGTATTACATTATATTATTATACTATATTATATTGTACTATACTATATTATATTGTACTATACTACATTATTAATTTATATTATTTATATGTCTATTATATAGTCTCAGTATAAATAAATGTTTTCTTTCTTACCCTTTTAACTCTGATCAAACTGGATGGAATTAGTGAGCAGTAAAACAATTTGCAAGGTATTAGTCCAGGTAAGAGATGCCCCTGAGAAGTGTGAGTTTTGGCAGCCCACAAGAGAATCAGTGATGGAGAAAGGAACCAGCCCTTGAGAGGGTATGTTCCCTCACCCAATAGGCAAAAGAGTTTTCTCTCTTCTTTTCCAATCCCACAAAGCCTGGTTTCTTTCAGAGGAGATACTTATCCAGTAAGGAGAGAAGGGTTTTGCAAGAAAATACCATAGAATGTTGAGGAACAGAAAAGAATCTGGAAGCAGGGGGTTCTGGGAGTTCAACAGTCCCTGATGGGGGTTGCTCTGGGAACTCAGGGGTTTGGGGGGCTCTGGGACTCTGAGGAGGGAGGGAGCGCCGAGACTCCTAGTAAAACCATTCCTGTGAAGATTTCCAGCTAATCCGGAGATCTGTTGAGACCTGAAAATCATCCCACCGAGAAAATCGAGACCTCCGTGGACCTGATCGAGTTCTCCGTTTCCCTCAGCGTTAGCCTTGAGGGGGGACGCGATCGGTCCTGAAGCCAGACCCCTCCCTCATCTTTGGCCAGCGTCACCTAGAGACTTAGCCCTTCGTGGATTTAGCCTAGAATTAGCCAGCCTAGAAGGGAAATGCCAGACGGGGAGGGTTTGCAGGCTAGCCTTGGCTTTAGCGGAGGGCCCAAGGCACTTGCCTTTTGAAGACCTCTTTCCTGCCCCCATCTCTGTTCAGCTCCAGTTCAGTAAATAGCCAGAGAACAAAGAAGCAGTCAGATTAGTTATCCTGGGGGATAAGATCGGAATTAGTCCGTCTGGTTCTTATCCTGGAGCGAAAGAGCTACCTGACTGGGACTAGCAAACCTCCCAGGAGTGCGCTGAGCAGCAAGAGAAATGACATCTAGGGGGAGCAGCACGATAATGTCACCAGAGGGAAGCCTTGTAGAGCTGCCCGTGTAAATTGCCTGGGTCGCTGGGCTCTCCGTGCTTGTGCCTCTCTGCCATTAAT
Source organism: Monodelphis domestica (assembly GCF_027887165.1). Taxonomy (NCBI): domain Eukaryota; kingdom Metazoa; phylum Chordata; class Mammalia; order Didelphimorphia; family Didelphidae; genus Monodelphis; species Monodelphis domestica. The sequence continues at coordinate 719,137,647 of NC_077227.1, read as the reverse complement.
GGATTGTTCCGCCCTCAAGAAAGTCCACCTTCTGCCTCTGGTTGTCTGTCCCTCCGCCTCTCTGCCTCGTGACTCCCCAACTTTCTTCAAATTCCCACTAACATCTCAGGAAGCCCTTCCTAATCCCTCTGACGTCCTTGGCCAGCCTTCTGGCGTATGCAGGGGTTAGCGTATCGCCTCCCTAGTAGACAGGCGAGCTCCGAGAGGCCAGGAGCTTTCTTGCTTCCTTCGTAGCCCGTGTTCAGCCCAGCTATGAAGTGCTTCTTAAACGTAGATTCCTCCGAATGCCAGAATATGTCCTGCTCCCTCATGGGTCTTAGCGCAGTCTCTGCTGAGATTGTAGAGAATTGCGCACTTCTGCGCCCTTCTTCCCAAGGACTTATGCGTACCCTTGAACCTCCTTGCTGTCTCCTCTATCCTCCCTAACAAGGCCCTGCACTTGCTGCAAGCAGGGGCCCAAGACTGGTGTGGCACAGAGGTGGCCGCTGCCTTCCGACTGGGTGGAAATGAGACGGGCAACAAGGCTGATCTTCTCCTGGACCCTCCTGTCAACACTCAGAATGAAGGGATTTCCATCCTAAAGGAAGAGCTCTGAGATGCCCAGACAAGGGACGAATCAGGAATGACATTTATTCTTGAGGAACTTACTCAGATATGCACTTGCCAGTCAGCATCAGTCAAGGGAGTTTTCATGTACTGAATTGTTTACACGTAGGAAATCACCGATGTAGACCCAAAGCAACAATGTTGAAAACAAATGTCCTGACCCCTCACCAAGCTCTGTAAGTGGTAGACTGAATGCCCACATCCTTGGTCTGTCCCATTCTCACCTTAAAAAAATATTGGAGGGGGGTGGGAAGCCAAGTAGCTCAGTGGATAGAGAGTCAGGTCTAGAGACAAGAGATCCTGGGTTCAAATCTGGTCTGGGACATTTCCTAGCTGTGTGACCCTGGGCAAGTCATTTAATGCCCATTGCTAGCCCTTATTGATCTTCTGTCCTAGAACCAATACAAAATTCTAAGGCAGAGGATAGGGGGTTCAAAACAAACTTTAGAGAGCAAAATGCTATTTGGCTATGAAGCAGATGAACTAGCTAATTTGTGAACGCTGGCCAGTTCTACTTCTCCCTTTCCATAAAGACTCTTTTTACTCTGTCCTTCCTACCTCATGTACCCTACCTGAGACTTTCTTGGACCCTGATTTCCTCTCTTCTCCCCTATGTTCAACTCTCACCTCTGACCTGGTGAATCTGTCTCTCTGGTCTGTACAAATGGAGATTTTGAACCTTTGCCTCTGTTCCCCAGAAGTCCTTAGTATTTCCCAAAATCCCCTATAATCTCTCCTGCATCTCCACATTGGCGAGATCACGTTATTGGCATATAACTGGCTGTAACTCCTCCAACACTCTCTTTGGCATGGTGCAGCAATCTTGGTGGCATGGTAAGGTAGGGATTTTGACATGACTGATCAGCCATGGGCACGTGGTTTTTATTTTGTATCTTCTTTATTCCTTGATTTCTAATGGTCATTTAACAAACCTCCTAAAATATAATTTTTTATTATTTAAGATATAATTTTAAATTTTACAGGTCCCTACCCTCTCTCCTGAGCTATACTTCTCTTTTTCCAGTTCTTCCTAGAAGACCCATTCTTGAGTTCCTTGAGAACTTGAATCCACTGAAGTGATGTTTCACCATCACCTTAAATCCAACCCGTCCATAGCAGAGATTGTCTTCCCTCACCAACAAGTAGGCACTCAAAAAGTCCTTGGGCACGAGTATATTGATTGCTTGCTTGGCAAAAGAGTTTGATATGGACAGAACATGAGACTCTTGAATGGACCTGGGTGAGTAGAGCATAGTTCTAGGCTCCAGGGCTATTCTTTCTGGAACTGGAAGGCCTTAAAGTATTGGAAAAACTGAGTCTCAGTGGACTCTTACTCTGAGAAAACTGGGACCAAATGCAGGGGAGATGTTGGGTTCATCCATCAAAAGATGAAGGATGATGTTCTTGATATATGCAAACCCCACCTCCCTACCCATCATAGGCCCTAAAGGAGATTGACTCATTCCCATTCTACAAAGGTTCACACACTAAGGCTCCAGAGAGGAGCTTTGCCCAGAGATAAAAAGCAGAGTCTACAAGCTGGGCACTGGGGCTGGGAATTCATAGCACTGGCCTCCCCACTCCTACCGACTCTGCTCAAAATAGAACTGTGTTCTGGGGGATGGCTCGCTCTCCTTGGTGAGTTTGACTGGCTCCTGGGGCTCTGTTGGAGCCTCAAGGAACCAACCTGGCCAGGCGGCTGACTCTAGCTGGAAGGTAGAGCCAGAGCTGCTCCTGAAGAAGGTGAAACGGGTGGCCTCCTCCCCACCCTTATACAGCTCCTCGATGTTCACATCCTATGGGAGAAAGGGATACTTTATCAAAGGGAGGTTATTGGGGCAGAGTGTCTCTTTGGGTTGGGGAGTAGAGGAATTGGCACTCAGAAAGAAATAAAGAAAGGGCTCTTGGGAATGGTGATCTTTTTATTTTTTAATTCTTACCTTTTGTCTTAGAATGGATACGAGGCTCGATGGATAGAGAGCCAGGCCTAGAGATGGGAGGTCTGAGGTTCAAATATGGCCTTGGGCACTTCCTAGCTGTGCAGTCCTAGTCAAGTCACAACTCCCATTGCCTAGCCCTCTTCTGCCTTAAAATCCACATATAGTACTGATTCAAAGATGGAAGGTAAGGGTTTAAGATAATTAATATTAGCTTTTGGTGCCAAGGCAGAAGAGTGGTAAGGGCTAGGCAATGGGGGTTAAGTGACTTTCCCAGGGTCACACAGCTAGGAGATGTCTGAGTCCTCATTTGAACCCAGGAGCTCCCATTTGCAGGCCTGGGGCTCTATCCACTGTGTCACCTGACTGTCTTGGGAGGGTTATCTTTTTTTTTTTAAACCCTTACCTTCCATCTTGGAGTCAATACTGTGTATTGGCTCCAAGGCAGAAGAGTGGTAAGGGTTAGGCAATGGGGGTTAAGTGACTTGCCCAGGGTCACACAGTAGGGAGGGTTATCTTTTAAAGAAGGAAGGTATTGCTATTATGTGGATGGAGAGGGGGGCAGGAGAAAATGGAGACCCTGCTATTTCTCTCCCAGTTGGAGTGTAGGAGATGGGAAGACTAGGAATAGGGAACCTCTACCCCAAAGCTCGTCACCCTCTCCTTTTCCCCACATACTAAAGGAGGTACCCTAACATCAGAGAAAGAACTTGAGACTGGGAGGCAGATCTTATCAGACTCAGATGATGGGATCTCAGGGGACCTGGAACATACTCACCTCCAACTGTAGCAAAGGACCCTCTCCTGATTCTACACATGCTAAGCATCGAGATCCATCCTGAATGCCCATAATGATGGGGAACTTGTTCCGATCGAGGGATCTATTGGGAAGCACGCAGACCTTCTCTAAGAGAAAAGAGAAAGGGAGCTTAGAGATGGAAGGGAGCCGAAGTGATCACTGCGACAAAGGCAAGAACCTGGGCAGCGTTGGCCCTTCCTCAGACGAGGTACGCTTCCCCAGACCTGCTTCATAAGGCTTGGCAGGGAGCTCCATTGCTTTCCTGGGCTACTCTAGGCAGAAAGAATGAGGTGTCCTTTGCCCAGTATTGGGACAGAGATGTCCCTGTCCAGCCAAACCTGGCAGGTCAGGTGGGACCTGCCGGGATCAGTGATTGGGGGGAGAATGTCTCCAAGCTGGTTTCCTGTAAAGCTTGTGGTGGAGGTTTTCTGGGCTTCCTGCACCCCATTCCCTCTTCAGGCTTTGTCTTACAAAAGAGCATTAGGAAAATCCTTGTGTGAAGTCCTTGTTCCCAGGGAATGAGAACCTCTTATCAGTCTGGTTAGCTATCAATTCCAAAATGGTGATTTCCAAGAAAATCTTTTACTTCATTCTTATCAAAGGTCTAACCAGTTTCTGAGTGGAAAACTGGGTCAGAGGTTAGGAAGGGATCCTAAAGCTAGGAAGGTGGATTGGGGGAGGAACCAGATGAAGCTGAACCACCTTAAGGGCATTCCCTGTCTCCACCCTTCACAGCACTGAACGTTTTGGGGAAATAATTCACTAAGATTCTCTGTCGTTTTAAGTGATTATTCTATCAAGTGAATTCCAAATAGTCAACCTGAATTTTCCCCTGAGTTTTGTCAGTTTTATCATGGGGTCATGTCATTGTTTGGGGATACTTTCTTTTTTAAACTCTTACCTTCCATTTTAGAATCAATACTGTGTATTGATTCCAAGGCAGATGAGCAATAAAGGCCAGGCAGTGGGAGGTAAGTGACTTGCCCAGGATCACACTAGGAAGTGTCTAAGGTCAGGTTTGAACCCAGGACCTCCTGTCTTTAGGCCTGACTCTCAATTCACTGACCCACCTGGTTGTCCCTGTATACTTTCAATTGAATTCAAAACAGTCAGAGAGGATTTCAAAAGCATGGAGAAACTCTGCCCTTTTACATCTCTCTCAATCTCTCTCTTTCTCTTCTCTCTCTCTCTCTCTCTCTCTCTCTCTCTCTCTCTCTCTCTCTCTCTCTCCCCATTTCTCCTTTTTCTTTTCCCTTTCCCTCCCTTCCCCTCCTTCTCCCTCTCCCTCTTCCCTTTCTCTGTTTCCCTCTCTTCCTTTATTATTCCTTCCCTCCCATTCTCTCTCTCTCTCTCTCTCTCTCTCTCTCTGTCTCTCTCCTTCCCTCCCTTCTCTTCCCCTCTTCTCTTTCTCCCTGGAATTCCCTTCTTCCCCTTCCCTCTGTTACTCTGTCACTGGCACTCCTTTTCTCTCCCTCTCCCTCCCTCTGTCTCTATAAATGATTCTGTGTGGTTTTGTGTCTGTGTTGGTCTTTCTCTGTCTCTGTCAGTTTCTCTGCCTGTCTGCCTGCCTGCCTGCCTGTCTATTTGCCAGTCTGTTTCACTCTGTCTTTCTCTTTCCTGGGTCTCCCTGGAGCTAAAATAATTTAATTAAAGTAGACTTGTGCCCCAAACAAAGAATATGGCAGGTTTTGTCCACATCCTTGTGGCGCCTCAAAGCTTCTCTTGTACCTGTAAAGGATGATGTTGGCTCCAGTTTGGTGGGAGGAGGGGAAGAGGGGAAGGCCAGGTGGGTGGCCTAGAATGCCTGGAGCTTCTCACCTGCACCATAGAACTCCGAGTTCGGATCTCCTACTAGGAGCTGATCATTCCTCAAGTATAAAGGCTTCTGTTCGGCATCCTTAATTCTGAAATATGTTCAGGTTAGCATTAGACCCAAATACCACGCCCCAACCACATCTATGTAGTCACATACTATTCCACCCCAAAGCCTGTCAAGGCTCCCCTTTTTAACCATGTTGTTGGTATTGTTCAGTCATGCCTGACTCTTCATGACCCCATTTGGGATTTTGTTGGCAAAGATCCCAGAATGGTTTTTCATTTCCTTCTCCAGTTCATTTTACAAAGGAGGAAACTGAGGCAAACAGGGTTGAAGTGATTTACCCAGGGTCACACAGCTAGAATATGAGGCCACTGTGCCACCCGGCTGCCCTTTCCCCTCCCTGCCCCATACACTGAAGCAGATATCCCAATTCATCAAGAACACGGGCCTGGGAAGTTCATGTCCTGACTTAGCCATTGACTCAACATGTGACCAAAGATAAATTCCTTGCCCTTCAGATGCCTCAGCTTTTTCATCTGTCCAACCCATTGATTTTACAGATGAATCCAGACCAAGCAGGTTACTTCACCAAGTCCCTCAGGCAGTAAGTGTTGAAGGAATCATTTGAACCCAGGTCCTCTGACTCCAAGCCTTCAACTCTAATACACAAATGCTCTGCTCACCTTCAACTGGGTTTAAACTGTAATCCCAAAAGCTGAATAATCCTCAATCTTGGGAGAAAGGGGAGTGGCTACTCCTTGTTCCCTCTCAATGGAAGGAGACACGATAGAAAGAGAACAACTTTCAGAAGCAACTTGTCAGAAGAGCATAGATTCAGAACTGGAAGAGACCTCAGAGTCTATGGGGTACCCAGAACTGAACCCCACCTCCTCATCTGGAAAATGGTGAAATCTAGAGCCAAGAGGCTAAGGTATTGGTCCAGGGTCACTCAAACTATTAAAGCTGAGGGGAAGGATTTGAACCTAGGACCTCTGACTCCAGAGGTAATAGACTATACCAATAATGGGAAGAGTAAGAAAGTCTAGGTTTACATTCTGGCTCAGTTAGGTGACACAATGGATAGGATGCTGGGCCATGAAGACTCAGCTTCCTGAGCCAGACACTAGCTCAGACACCCTGGGCAAGTCATTGAAGCCAGTTTACCTCAGTTTTCTCATCTGTAAAATGAGCTGCAGAAGGAAATGGCAAACTGCTCTAGCATCTCTGCTAAGAACGTTCCAAATGGGGTCACAAAGAGTCAGACACAACTGAACAATAAGTTTCATTACTGAAAAATGATCCAATAACAATAAAAGCCTTGCCTTCTCCACAAAATGGAGGTGATGGCTTGGATGAAAAACAGAAGCACAAAATTTGAGAATTAGAAAGGACTTCAGTTCTGTAACTATCTGATTCAACCCATACGAGAAAAGGAATCTCCTTTAGACAATACCCAGCAACTGGTCCTCCAGTCTCTGTCCCAGGACCTCCAGGGAGTGGAAACCCATTACTCAGAGACAGAACACTCTACTTTGAATAGCTCTCGTTGTCAGGAAGCCTTTGCTACCCTCAGGTCCAAGTTTGCTTCTTGACAATGTCAATCCAATACTCCTGATTCTTCTTTCTGGGGCCAAACAGATCAAACAGATCTTCCGTGGGTGAATTCCTTCAAATGCTTGGACACAGATGCTCTGAGACTTCTCTGCCCCAGGTTGCACAGCCTGAGCTCCTTTGTCTGATTCTTACATGTCAAGGGTTCAAAATCCATTTATTAATAATAGCTAGCATTACACAGGGCTTTAATGGCTGCAAAACACTTTACAAATAATCCTCACAGGAGCTCTGAGAGGTAGTTACTATTATCATCCCCATTTTACAGATCAGGAAACAGACAAATAGAGGTTAAGTGACTTTCGGGGTGAAATAATGGGTCGCATGGAGAATAAGTGAGTCTAGATTTGACTTCAGATCTTACTGAATCCATTTTCATCTTCCTATCCATTAGAGCTCCTGGTTGTCCTCCTCAGAGAGATTTGCACCTTTTCCTCACTGGGTCTCCAATATAGCACCCAGAACTAGCCAACTATTGCTAGCCTGTTCATATAAGACGACTTCCCTTCATGTAGACATTTTTGTAGCTGTGATTGCAGGGACTGGACTTTCTGCCTTATCCCTCCCCATCTCAACAATCTAGAAACACATCTAGAACTACCCCAGGGTAGAAATTCATTCTCCCTGCAGAATTGATAAGAATTTGGACTGGTTGGGCTGTTCCCAGATTTGTCTGTCTCAGCTTTTTTTTCTGGCATGTTCCTGAATTCTACCTAAGAATGGATGAGGTGTTGTGTCATGGTAGATCATGGCTGGTCCAGCTTTGCTTCTCAACTTTGCTTGGCCAAGGGCTTTCCTGTGGCTAAAGAAATCTCACTGGAGATGGCCAAGGTTCCCTTCAAAATCATTTAAGGCCCACATTGTGCCATAATAACAGGCCCAGAAGATAAATACAGGGCTTTGGAAGAGAGGAGAAAGAGGAAAAGGCTGTGAGAAACATCAAAGTAATGCCCATGGTTACTTTTGGCCATTGGGGGAGTCCCATGTTGCATGAATCATGCCTCAGAAGGATCTCAGAAGAATTCCTCATTCCTTCTAAAGGTGCTGAAGCAAGATTCTAGCCATTTCCTCATGGGGTTCCTCTAACCAGACATTGGCCCTGGCTAACACCTATGGGTGCTAAAGTCAGTTTCACTTACCCATTTTGAGTCAAAGTCCTATTACTACCGAGGCTTTCTGCAGAGCTTGCACAGGGAGACTAGACCAGGAAGTGATACCAGAACACCCATTAGAATTTCCCTGCTTCATAGAGATCTTTTTAATTGACTTATTCATTCAGGTCCAGCCGTCATTTAGCTAATTTGTGACTCATGTTCCCCTATGAGCCAATGTAAGCTCCTTGTGGCTAAGATCTGGCTCCTATTTCTTTGGTTTTTGCAGTCGTGGGATTTGAGGGTTAAATGGGATCTGCAGTGGCCAGTTAATTCAACTCATATATGAAAGGAATTCCTATTGGGAGACGCTGGCCAAGGGATTATTTAGTCTATGCCTGAAGACCTCTGGGGAACGGAAAACATCTGCCACTCAAAGAAGGCCACTCCACTTTGGGACATTCTCCCTGAGATGTTTTTTCCTGATGGTGAAGCCTCCATTTTCCTCTTGGAAGCTCTGGTTTTGCCCTTTTGTGCCCAGATGGAATGAGTCTGATCCCTTCTGTACGTGACAGCCTTCAGACACATGACAGCCAGCTCTTGTGGCCCCCTGAATCTTCACAAAGGCCGAGGAAAGTGGACAAACTTACACAAAGTACCGGGCCATGGGGAGGGAACACATCTCTGTGGTCTAAGGAGGAAGGCCCCTGAGAAAGGAAAGGAAGAGAAAGCTCTAGTTAGGAAAGGAAGGCATTGGGAAGCCTGGGGACCTGACCATCTACACATCTGGGATTTCTAGGTCCCCGTATACACTGAGATCAGCTGGCAGTGGTGAGGGATTAATGAACATGTATGACCTCCAAATGAAAAGTGCAAACCCTGCCCTGTAAAGCACTTCACAATCTGCCTCCAGTTGACCCCCCCCCAATTTAAATACACATTATGCCTGCTTAGGCACTCTAGATTCCAGCCAAACTGACCTTCCCACAGTGCCCAACACATGAAATCCCGTCTCGTCCTTTCACACCTTTGTGCGCCTCTTCCACATCTCCACCTTTTGGAATCTGTAGCTCACTTAGATGCTCAGTTCAAATATTGTCTCCTACAAAAGCCCCTTCCTCATCTCTCCAGTCATTAGAACTCCTCTGTCTTTATTTGTACATATTTGGGGACTTGTTTCCCCCAATAAAGAGTAAGTGTCTTCAGGGTAGGGTCTCTGTCACTCTCTCTCTCCTTCCCTACTTCTCTCTGTCCCCTTTCCCTCTCTCTATCCCTTTTTCCTCTCTCCCCTCCTTTTTTCCCTCCATCCCTCCCATTATCTCTTTGTCATCGTCTCTCTGTGTCTGTCTCTCCCTGCCATTTTCTATTTGTCTTTGAGTTTGTCTAAATCTGTTTGTGTGTCTATTTCTCCTCTTTCCCTCCCTCACTTCTCCCTCTGTCTGTTCCTCCCTCTTCCCATCTCTGTCCCTTGGTGTCTCTGTCTGATTCTGTTTGTCCCCATGTCTGACTCTTTCTCCCTCTGACCCTCTCTGAAGACCTTGTTTTGAGGACCATCTTAAACAGACAGCTATTACCTAACCCCAGGCAAGACTGGAGATCTCTCTGAGCCTCAATTTCCTTATCTGTAAACTGAGAATTTAATACCTATATTCCTGCCTCACAGTTAGAATGAAAGCCCTTTGTAAACCATCAGGCATTATTAGAAAAATGTGAGCTCTTGCTTTTAAACTCTGCATCCCCCCCACATACTAGCTTTGTTAACTTAGACGAAGTCCCTTTAGTCCTCCAAGTCTCAGTTTCCTCAAGTTGGACATGATGCTCTTTCATTCACATCCTTGATTAACCCTAAAATTCCTGATTCCTGGAGAATAGAGATCAGGAAGGGATTTGGGGTGTGGGTAGCAGGGGTAGGCACAGCTGTGAATCTTGACTTCCTTCTCCCTGTCTTGACTCTTTCCCCTGGGTCCAGGTCCTGGCTGTGTGTAAGCATCCAGGAAAAGGTGGCTATGCCCCTAGTCCCTGGTTGTGTGGAGAGGGAAAGATGCAGGAGAGGAGAGATGAGAGACCTGCTTTTTGTCAACTGAAATGCCAAGATATGACTGAAAATTGGTAAATTACAAGAGATGAGCTTGGAACATCATGACTGGAGGTGGCAACTGTTCTGTCAAAGGTTTTAAGAAGAGAAATCCAACTGGTCTCCATTCTGGCTCAAAGAGAACTAGAGGGCTCTAGCTCTAGTAGGGTTGAGATGCAGAAATCTATATTATAATTGGCCCTGATTGGTGTGTATTTAAAATTAGGGAAATCAGTGTGTTTTGGAGCACTAGAGTGGGAGTCAAGAGAGCTGAGCCTTAGTCCTCCCGACTGCTCTAATTTACTGATTAAACTTGGGTCAGTAACATAAACTCCCCAAGCCTCAGTTTCCTCCTTTTTAAAAGAAATCTAGGCAACCTCTTAAGATCCCTTTAGCTCTAAATCTGAGGAATCCAAAGATGACAGACCACATGATGTCATGGAAAAAGGACTGTTTGCGGCATTAAAGTTCCTAAGTTTAAATCTGCTTCTGATGCTTATTACCTGTATGATCTTGGGGGGGGGGTGTGTAAATCATTTCAATTCTCCTAGCTTCAGTTTCCTTATTTGTAAATGAGTGGTTTGGGCTAGATGACCTCTGAGATCCCTTCTAGCCTTAGAGCTATCATATTTGTTGTAAGGTTTCCTTTTCACAAAAGCATCCTTTTGTTACCCCCCCCCCCCCATATTATTCTCCCATTCTGCTTCCACCACTCCCCCAGTCCATAATAACAACTCTGTCCCACCCTTACCAGTCCATAATAACTTACAACTCTGTCCCACCCTTAGTCTTTTCTCTAAAGTGATCACATTTCAGATGGACCTACACAGCACACAGGAGAGAGGAAATTTAGGTGAATCCCTTGGGTGTTCACAAAAATGGATGAGTCAGTGTTGGTGTTGGGGGTAGGAGACATAGCTCGGTATAGTGGGTATGGCTAAAAAGAGGAGCATCAATCAATCAAAAAAAGGAAGATGGCCCCAAGCTGCAAAATTGACCCACAAGGCAGAAGTATGAGAAAAGAAGCCTGTCCTAATAAGTATCTGATTCTCCACAAGCAAGGAGAGAAAGAAATCGAAAAGAATGAAGGGTGCAGAATGCATATATGCCTGTATTTGAGTATGTGTAGTAGCATGTCACCAAGGAATGTATTAGGAGGGGCAGCAATTCACGCCCAGGACTGACTTTCCTATTGTAGGACATGGGGAACCTTAGTCAGATAAGACACATTTCTCTAGAATTAAAGCAAGGTTTCAGCCTAAATCCATTCTTATTAGATGTGGGACTTTGGGCAAATCACTAAGAATCCATTTCCTCATTTTCATTATATAATGGGCGTATTCATACCTCACTGGCTACTTTCTACTTATGTCACAAGAATGTCCTAAGAATCAAAATATATGTCTCTGAAAGTGTTTTGGGAGCTCTAAAAATGCCATATGAATGTGTGATTAATATATGATCATTAACACTTTGGTCTTCCCATTTCTCTTGAGATATTATTTCAATGGAAACTCTTCTTCATCCATGACTTCTTCATCTTCCCACTAAAATTCTGCATTCAGATCTCCTGGCAATATCTATGACTCAACATGTTCAGAAATCAAACACAATATTTTCCCCCCTGTTCTGTGCTAGCCAACTCTTTGTGATACTGTTTGGGCTTCTCTTGGAAGACCCTGGAGTTGTTTGCCATTTCCTTCTCCAGATCACTTTACAGATGAAGAAACTAAGGGAAACAAAATTAAGTGACTTGTCCAGGGTCACACAGCCAGTAAGTATCTGAGGCCAGAGATAAACTCAGGAAAATGAATCTTCCTAACTCCAGGCTAGGTGTTATATCCACTGTGCCACCTAGCAGCCCTTAAAACAAAATCCCTGGGGTAGTTAGGTGGTTCAGTGAATAGAAAGCTAGACCTAGAGATGGAATATCTTGGGTTCAAACCTGGCCTCAGGCACTTCCTAGCTGTATGACCCTGGGTAAGTCATTAAAGCCCAATTATTTAGTCCTTACAACTCTTCTGTCTTGGAACTGCTACTTAGTATTGATTCTAAGATGGAAGATAAGGTTTTTTAAAAAAACTAACTCCTTGCCCCAATTTCTCTATTTCCTATGGAAGGGGGGGGGGAGAATAAACATTTATTAATCACCAACTAAATACCAAGAACATTACTAAACAGCTTTAAAGTGTTATCTCATTTGAATATCAGGACATATTTGGGATGAAGGAGCTGACATCATCCCTATTTTTCATCTGAGGAAGCTAAGGCAGACAGAAACTGAATGAATTACCTAGAGTCACATGACTAATAAGTGTCTGAGGCTGGATTTGAACTTGATTGTTCCTGACTCCAGGTCCATTGTGCTATCCATTGTGCTACCTACCTCCCAACATCATAAATCAAGAGCTGGAAAGGAACTCAAGAGTCTAATCTGTTTCATTTTACAGTTGTGGAAACCAAAGGCCAGGAAGATTAAATGAATTGCCTGGTTGTAATTGCTGTAATTGTTGTAATTGTCAGTTATAATTGTCACTAGCTATAATTGTCAGAAGCAGGATTTGAACCCAGGTTTTAAAATCTCTGATCTAGTGCTCATTCTACTGAACCATGACACTGCTTCTGTCATTGGTCACACTGTTGATCCTCAGTCAACCTAACTCATTAGCATAGACTCTATCCTTGTCTCCTTATGGGGGTCCAAACTTTTATCAGAGCCCTGTCAATTCTTCTTTCATAGTTTCTCTCTGATACATCCTTTTACCTCTATTTCCACTGCAGTCACAGAGCCCTAAACAACGCCCTTTATCTCTGACGGCATTTGTCTTCCTGTCCGGCACATACTTCGCAGATCTACAATTCCGTCATTGTGGGTGCTTCCTGGCCCTTCTGTCATTTAGTAGAAGATATTTGAGGCCTTCTGTCTTTAGTCAATAAAAGCCTCACCCTGGATACAGTCTGGAGATGAGTCACCTCAAATTGTGCTGGGACGACTCAGACAAAAGATACATAATCCATTCCCTGGTCATTACTCAAAGCCTTTCTACCTTGGTTGTATCTGCCAGAAATTGTGCTCTGCTGGCATCCCATGAGAAAGACTTCAGAAACATTGACCTTCAGTTGAATTGGTTTCTGGTCTGTCCTTGCCTACTCCAAGATCTCCTAAGACCTCTCTTTAGCTTTACCATAGAGCTCAAAAGTTTAAAGTTTACCAGGAAAGAATGAGAAAGGGAGGAGAACAAGCATGGGCATTGAGGAAGGAGAGAGAGGGAGGGAGAGAAACAGAGAAACAGAGAGACAGAGACAGAGAGAAATAGAGAGAGACAGAGAGAGACAGAGACATGTGGGGAGAGGGAGGGAGAGGAAAAGGGAGAGAGAGGAGTGAGAGGGACAGATAGATGGATAGAGACAAAGAGAGAAAGGGAGACAGAATAACAGAGAGAGGAAGAGATTTGGAGGGGGAAGGAAAGAGGGAGGAAGACGGAGAGGGATGGAGAAAGGAAGAAAGCAAAGAGAGGAGAGAGGGATGGAGGGGGTAAAATAGATAGAGATAGAGTCAAAGAGTGGGAGGAAAGGAAGAGAAAGAGAGTAGGAAGGAGAAAATGTGAGTAAAAGAGAGAGAGGGAGGGATGGAGAAGACAGTGAATAGGATTAGAGAAGAGAAATTGAGGACCAAAAGGAAAGAAGAGACAGAAAAGAAATAGAAATGGTAGAAAAATAGAGAAAGGAGAGAAGAGAAATGAGGAGACAGAGACAGGCATAGAAACAGAGACAGAAAGAATGGTGTTGAGAGGACACACACACACACACACACACACACACACACACACATCTTAGCCACCACTGACCTGTAGGTCCTGATGTAGAGCTCTTAAATCCTGGTGCTTGGAAACTCAGTCTGACTGTTTCACTGTCTGTCCAGTGTGTTTATAGGTCCTGGTCAATGTGGGTCAAACAAATTGTTCCCCCTATAATTGACTCAGGAAGGGTAACAAAAAAAAGATCCAAGGGTTTCACAACTCTTCTGGGTCACTAGGGATAATAACTGGGATGGGGGCATTAATGAATGTTTGCTACGAGGTTGAGATCCCAAGCATTTAGGTTCCTGCTCCTGGCCCTGCCATCATGGTTGTTATTATTGGTGGCATCAGTAGTCAAACAAATATGGGTTATGGCATGGCCAAGCCAGTCGCACTCCTGTGCTCTCTCTTTCCATGTCTTGAGCTTGGGTATCACTGGCCACTTTCTTAAGGGGAAATCTCTAAGTCTGTCTCTACTCCTCACCTGCTCCCTCTACTCCCAAGTCACAGCATCCTGAGACAGAGGAAGTCAAGGAATTACAGGGAACATTCTGAGAGAACAGAAAACCGATCAATCTTTGATTGGTCTCAAGGTCAGACAGATGTCAGTACACAAACAAAAAATGAGTTCCAATGTCATTTCACTTAGTCTTTTCCAGGGGACAGACAGTAGAATTTGCACATTCTCCACAAGTTGCAGAAAGTGTTGCATGGTCTCAATGGGAAGATAGCAAATGAAAATGGATAGATGGATGGATGAAAAGGAATGAATCAAGTACCTAGTGTGTGTCAGGGACTGTACTAAGCACCAAGGTATCAAGGATGCAAAGTCCCTGCCCTCAAGGAGCTCTCATTCAAATGGTAGTGTTCCAACAACTATCTACAAGCAAGATATAGCCAAGATAAAATGGAGATAATCTCAGATGGAAGACACTAAATCAAGGGGAACTTGGGAAAAGCTTCTTGGGTTTTAGCTAACACTTAAAAGAATCTAGGGAAAGCCTAGAGGCAGAGATAAGGATGGAGAGAATTCCAGGCAGGGGAAACAGTCAATGAAACTGTCCAGATTTGGGAGGTGGCATATCTTGTGTGGGTAAAGCAAGGATGCCAACATCACTATATCATAGAATATGTGGGAAGAAGTAAGGTGTAAGATGCCTTGAAAGGTGGAAAAGGTCCAGGTTATGGCAAACTATTAATAATGCTATAATTTGTTTTAAGGTTTACAAAGCACTTTTCTTGCACGCGCATACACACACACACACACACACACACACACACACACACACACACACACACAAACCAAAATCAAAACCAAAAACCAAGTTTTTATAAAAACTCTGAAGTGACTACTTATATCTCTTAGCTCCATTGTTATGAGTTTTGCAAGATCCATGAGAGTAGGGATCAAGTCCTTTCTAAACTCAGCATCTTTCCCACTGTCCAACACATGCTCTATACATAGTAGGTATTCATTAAACAGAGAAAAATGACCCCACTTTTCTGCAGATGAAGAAACTGAGGCTCAGAGAGACTAGGTGACCTGTCTGAGATCAGAGTTAGTAAGGATCAATGTAAGAACCCAGATCTCCTAAATTCAATTCCAATGTTCTTCCCACTACACTACATTATCAGGTTATTTTCTGAGAACCACAGTAGATTTCATTTTATTCAGAACCTCCCATGATGGATCTTGAACTTCCTTTGCCAGAGATAGAAATGAGAAGCAAAGTTACTAGATGCACTCATGAGCACACATGTGTGATCTTTTCCTTATTCTTTTATTTCCGTATTCTCCCAAGACAAAGACTAATCACACTCTTTTTTATCTTATTTTATTATCTTTTGTTTTTATATTGCTCTTGCTTAAAGAGATATCCGTCACTCCTCCCTGCCTCTCAAGCCATCTCTCACCCCTCCCAACCAAATAAATCATTCCTTGTAAGAAAAAAAAAAAAGGAAAGATTTTCAAAGAGAGAAGAGGGAGCAGAATCACGTCTGCTCTCTTACCAGCTGCTCCAGATCGTGGCGCTGACCAGCACAATGGCATCCACTGTCCTGCTTCACCCTGGCCCCAGCAGCTAGAGTCCTGGACAGATAGACTGCTCTGTTTTTTCACCTGACATCTTTCAAATAGCATACATGTTACAACCAGAAGTGGAGATGCTGACAGATGGTGGGTGGTACTGCTCTTGATGCTATCATGGGCAGAAACAGCAAAACCAGTAAGGCAGCTCTCTTATAATATCAATCATGAATGAATTGTCTATGGAACTGATTTATAATAGGTCCTATACTAAAATTAGAATGGTGCAAAGAGAGTTCTCATGGCCTTTGCGTGAGGAGGATCATGTACAGTTTCAGAATATACTTATTCTGCTGGAAGGAATCTTTCCTTCATCATATCTCACTTTGGAATCATCTTCGAAATGTATCACGTATTCATGAGTATTCACTTTATCTTTGCACGTCTTAGCTCCCTTTATAAGGCTGTACACTCCTTGAGGGCAGGGACTGTTTATCACAATTAAAACGGATGGTTTCCAATTTAACGACTGGGTCAGGACTCCAGAAGATCAAAGGCTTAGAATGTTGGCTCAAATTAAGGAAGGTGAAATTTAATAGGGATCTAGGTAAAGTCTTACAATATGAGCAGGGGGTAAAAGGTTCAGAGACAGATTTTTGTTTGAGGTAAGGAGTAATTTCCAGACAATCAGAGCTATATAAAAGGGAAATGGAGAATGGAGAAGCAATGGGCTCTGCCTCACTGGAAGCCTTCAAGCAAAGGCTGAGGAGCCCTTGTTAATGATGGTGTAGGCAGCCAAGCGAAACTTGGCTCAGGACAGGTTGGGCTGGGCTGAAGGCATCAAACTCCCTGCTGTAGGCCATGTGGTGCCAAGAAAAACTCTTGAGTATGTCCTAAAAGATTCCTGAACCAGATCAAAATTACTCATTCTGAGGCAGGAGAGTGGTAAAGGCTGGTCAAATAGGGTAAAATGACTTGGCCAGGGTCACACAGCTAGGAAGTATCTAGGGTCAGATTTTAAACCAAGACCTCCATTCTCTAGACCTGGATCCCTATCCACTGAGCCACCTAGCTGCCCCTATACCACTTTTCTTAGTGACTTTGAAGGAAGGATTCTCTTTCTTGTGCATGTTAGATTCAATAACTTCTTTGGTCTCTCAAAAATTTGAGCTACTTTAGCTTTGTGCCTTATTTGTCCCTGAGCCTAGCTAGTCCTATGTATGAAACATAGCTGGAACTCAACAAATGTTTGTTGTACAAGACCTATGTAGATATACCTATTTGTTTTCACATTCTCCTCTGTTTCCACTTAGACCAGCATATATCAGGGATAAGAACAGATAACAGGGATAATAATACTAGGTAACATTTATATAATATGCCTAGTATATGCCAGGCACTCTGCTAAAAGTTTTATTTAAGTATTATCTCATTTGATCCTCAAAGCAACTCTGGGATGTAAAGAAAATATCCCTATTTTATAGTTGTGGAAACTGAGGCAGAGAGAAGTTAAATGACTTGTCCAAGGTGACAGAGCAAGTACGTGTCTGAATCTAGATTTGAACTCAGGCCTTCCTAACTCCAGACGCAGAATTCTACCCCTTTATCATTTTATTCTCACCACCACAACAAAGCAGGTACCTAATAAATTCTTGATCATCGATTGATTGAATTGTGAAATGATGAGACTGGTATTCATGAAGAGTTCCAATTGCTATTCTCTTGGGAAAAGTAAAGTTGTGAATGGAATCAAAGGTTTAGGCATCCTTAGAAGTGCCATTAATCTAGCCATTTGGGAGCCTCAGTACCATATTTTTTAATATTTCAATTGCTCTAAAGATATAATGTAGTGAGTAGAGAACCAGCCTTGAAACCAGGAAGATCTGTGTTCAAGTCCTTATTCCTCAGCAAAGTTTATGGCTAACTGTGATGACAGCACATTGAAGGCTTTTGTTTTGGGAGATTTTCTTCCATTTGTTTGGTTGGTGTTTTTATTGTTTTTATTGTTATTATTATTAATTATTATTATTCAAAAGCATACCTCAGGGTTTTTTTCAAGAAAATTTATATCTAGGTTAAGTGTTTATCATATATATTGATATTTTGTTATATCTAAAAATCTTCAAAACTGGAATGGAGTCCTGCTCAGATCACTTTAAGAACTTAAAAAAAAAGTCTGGTTTGAGTCATTTTCCCTCAGAAACGTTCTAGGTGCATGACCATGGACAAGTCACCTAACCTCTCAGCACACTAGACAACATTATAAGTTGTTGAGAAAGTGCCATCCTGAATTAGTAGGAAGAATATCTCTCTATCAGTGATAGAGACTGGTTGAAAGAGAAATTCTCTCTATACCATTGTCATTTCCTGTATGAATGAAATCACAAGTCTGGTCCTTATCCCTACAACTGTGTATAGTAAATGTATGCTAAATAATCATGTGAAAAGGTTCTGTTTTAGTCAATAAATTGGGAAAGAGATATGAATCTTAATGGGACAGGGACAAAATACAAGCCAATTTGAGATAAGTTGATTAAAGGTTGTTAATGCATTTATTAAATGTTATAAGTAAAGAATCTTATGAATCAGGGAAGTGGTTGTGCTAATGGAAAGATGGGGATATATTCAAGTGTTATTGTAGAAGAAAGAAATAGCAATATTTAGGTAAATGACTGGAGATATGGGATAAGCAAGAAAGAGTTCATTGAGGCAGCTAACCCAACCCTGCCATCCCTGACACTGCCCCATGCCAAGGGCCAACATTTTAGGAACAACTTAACTTTGGAGCCAGAGGACCTGATTCAAATCCTATCTCTGATGTTTATTTATTTTTTTAAACCCTTACCTTCAGTCTTAGAATCAATACTATGTATTGGTTCTAAGGCAGAAGAATGGTAAGGGCTAGGCAATGGGGGTCAAGTGACTTGCCCAGGATCACACAGCTAGGAAGTATCTCAGATCAGATTTGAACCCAGGACTTCCCATCTCTTGGCCTGGCCCTCAATCCACTGAGCCACCCAACTGCCCCCCCCCCCCATCTCTGATGTATAGTGTGTGTTAAATATATGGTTGGACTGAATATATTTAATTGGTTGCCAGGGATTTAATTACAAAATCCCTCAAATGAATTATTAAAGTCAGAATGGAATTTACGGTAGTTTATTTTACAATAGAGGGAAGATATTAAGGAAGAGAGAAAGAGAAGAAAAGGAGAGAGAGAGAGAGCGGGAGCGAGAGTGAGCGATAGAGAGAGAGCTCCCTCTGAACCAAGTAGGAATTCAAAGGCTTTAGTCAAGGGAAAGGAGTCTCAAGACGATGGGTTTTTCCAGAGGCTGATGCCTCCAGAAAGGCCAAGGAAAGGAAGTCAGCCTTTACACTCACCACATGTCAGTTCAATCAGCAGATTCTTTATCAGCTTCAACTCTAGTAGAACTGATTCTTACAGGAGCTTCCACTCCAAGTGTGAGTCTTCACTTCTTCACTTCAAGTGTCTCTTCACTCCAAGCGTGTCTCCGTTTCCACTTTTAAAGACCTTTTTCTCTTGTGTCACCTCCCCTAAATTTTTATGTCTACCAATCACAGCCAATGCTCCACTCCAGGACTGCCCACTCTTTCACACATGGGTCACAGACCCCCCTCTCAATGTATAAAATGGGTGTTCATACCTTTTTTGTGGTTAAAATCCAAAATGGGTAGATCTCCATACTCAACTTTAAGTACTCTGCTTACATTTTGGGGGATTAAAATCTAAAAATAGGGGATTGCAATTTAATCTTCACAATCAAGGAAAAGCTAAATACCTTCATTGGTAAAATCAGGGGAGAGCCAAATCCAATCTTCACAAGTGTGTGTCAGATCTTAAATGAGTGTTTTAACCTCACTAGTGTTCAAAGTCCTCATCTGTAAAATGAGGGGATGGAGTTATATGGCCTCTGAATCCTCTTCTAGCTCTATATGCCTGATGCTAATGATCCTTTCATGTTCTATGTCCTATTCCCTCAAGAAATATCCTTTGGTGTGTGACAAATAGCTAATTAGATGGTCCAATTCTTATGAATGGGCAACTAGGTGGCATAGATAGAGGGTCAGGCATGGAGTCAGGAAATCTTGCTGAGTTCAAAGCTCACCTCAGACACTTACTAGCTATGTGACTTGACGCCAAGTCACTTGATCCTGTTTCCCTAAGTTTCTTCATCTGTAAAAGGAACTGAAGAAGGAAATGGCAGACCACTCCAGTATCATTGCCAGGAAAACTCCAAATGAGATCCAAAAGAGACAGACACAACTGAAATCAAATGAACAATACTTCTGAATATGTTGCTGGGTACCAGTGGTACAATGCCCTAACAGGCAGGTTGGCATAGTGTTTAGAGTATCTACACTTGATGTCAAAAATCCTGGGTTAAAATTCCACTGCAGATGCTTTCTAGTTATTTTACCTTTGACA
Source organism: Monodelphis domestica (assembly GCF_027887165.1). Taxonomy (NCBI): domain Eukaryota; kingdom Metazoa; phylum Chordata; class Mammalia; order Didelphimorphia; family Didelphidae; genus Monodelphis; species Monodelphis domestica. The sequence goes on along the minus strand of NC_077227.1, from coordinate 719,117,437 downwards.
ACTCCCACCTGAGCCTCTGCTGTATTATTTGTAAAATAGGGATCATACTAGGTCTTACCTCACAAGATTGTTGTGAGGGTCAAAAGAGACCATGCAGATGGAAATTTGAAAACCATATAATGCCATATAAATGTAACTTGTTGTTGTTGTTGTTACCAGATACCTGCATTTTAGAAATGACTTCACTGCCTTCCTTCCTACAAAGAGATGACTTTAATCATTAAAAATTTCTGATACTATAGTAAGTCTGTGGGATTTTTTTTTGTGTAAGAAGAAACTTTCAGGCAGTCTTCATATTGTGTATCTAATAATTCATATCTATATAGTGTTTAAGGTACACGAAGTTCTTTTTTCATAACATCACCAAATATATCACAATTCCCATTTCACAGAAGAGGAAACAATGGCTCTGAAAAGTTATCTGACTTGTTCATGATCATGCAGTGTCTAGCGTGGGATTAAAACCCAAGTTTCTGGAATAATCCAGGGCCAAATCTCTTTTGACAATCAGACAGATGCTTAATAGCACATATGATATCCAAAGGCATATGAGTAACAAACAGAAACTCTATGAGTTTTAGCCTGTCACCATAAACTCTCCAAAATACTTGCACAATGTGGATTGTGTCTGGGGCAAATAGGGATTCTGAATTGTGCTCATCTCCTTAACCTCTAAATTTTTTCCTTTCCCTTATAAAATTTATTGGCATTGTACTTTAAGCACTCAACACAGACACGAGTCTTACCCAATGAGCAGACATTGATGAATTATGATCTTTATTGTTGAAAGAAATTCCCAAATCAATGACAATTTGACTACTTGAATATTTTGAAGATTCTTACAATTTAATTTGTTGACTTCTCCTGGCTCTCTGGATAAGTAGAATTGTGCAAAAGTGAAAGGGGAAGCTCCATAAAGTAGTGAGCTCCCCATTTGTTATATATCTTCAACTAAAGACTGGATCGCCATTTGTTTCTCATGTATTCCACTGTTTAGTTATGTTTGGATTCCTTAATGGTATATCCATCCCTCTTCTCTTATTTCCCTCAAATAATTTTCCAAACAAGAAAATAGTTGTCCCTTTGATTTTATATTCTAGTCAAACAACATCCAGGAGTATTGAATCTAGCACCATATTTTAAATTTTATTCTGAATTTCAAAACATCAATATGAAATATTTCCATATAAAAATAGAAAAAAAGAAGAGGATTTTAGGTGAAATTGTAAATCTTTATTCTTTACAAAATTTTTAAAAGTAAGTGATAAACCAGCCTGTTACTTTCAAAGCTGTCCTACTTAATTGGGTTTCTTTCTGAAATTTCATCTATTTTCTTCTGTTCATTTTAAAAATTGCTTCAATGACCCTCTTTTCCTCTTCTTTTTTTAACTAGCTCCATCCTTTGACCTGCTCTTCCTTAGCCCCAAATAGAAAAAGGAAAACTACAATCCTTGTAATAAACAAGCAAAGTTAAACAAAATGGACTTTTATGGCTACCAGGTCTAAAAATGTGTATATGTCATTCTGCTCTTTGAATTCGTCTCACTGTTGGGAAGTGGGTAGCAGGCTTGAGCACTGGTCCTCGGGGGTCCTGGTTTATTGTTGTATTGAACAGAGTTCTTAAGTTTTTCAAAATGTTTTTTTCTTTATAATGCTGTTTTTTCTGAGTAATTTATTCACGTGGTTCTGTTCACTTCTATCTACATCCATTCATGCAAGTCTTCCCAGGTTCTTCTAAAACCATCCCCTTCACATTATTTCTTACAACATAGTAGTATTCCATAACATTCACAAGCCATCATTTGTTCAGACATTCCCAAAATCTGGGTACCTTTTTTCCCTAGTTCTTTGCCACTACAAAAAAGAGCTGCCATAGTTCCGTATTTATCTTTCTTTGATAGCTCTGGGGTATATGGACTAATATTGTTAGTTAATATTGTATATTGCATATATATACAATATATAATAATATAAATAACTAATATTGGTAGTTAATAGTTCAAAAGGTATGTTCAGTTTAGTAACTTATTGGATTTCATTCCAAATCGCTACCCAGAATGATTGGATAAATTCACAGCAGCAAAGAGCATCCTTTTAATGAGGGATATTGACAAATTGGATGGAACATGCTCAAAAAAGGTGACCAAGACAGGGAGAGTATTTGACATCATTCATATGAGGAAGTTTTGAAGAACATGAGGCTATTTATTCTAAAGAAGAGCTTTAAGGGGAATCAATGACTGTCTTCTAATAGATGAAGGACTTTGGATAATGAATGGTCTTACATGGTATGGCTCAAGAGGGCAGGCCTAGGGCCAGTGTGAAAATTACAAGGAGGCAAATTTCAAATCAGTATAAGGAAGAATTTCCGAACAATAATTATAGCTAACATTCATATAGTCCTTTAAGGTTTGCATGGTGTTTTATTACCTCATTTAATCCTCACAGCAACCCTGAAAGATAGAATCTATTATTGCCCTCACTTTATATTTGGTACAACTGAATCAGAGATTAAGTGACTTGCTCAAGGTCACATAACTAATAAGTGTCTAAGATTAGATTTGAACTCAGATCTCTTCCTGACTCTGTGCCCTCAACAAGTGAGATTGCCTTATGAAGGCTGTTCTTGGACCTATTAAAGTAGAGGCTAGATGACTACTCCCCAAGAATTGTATAGATGGGACTTGTTAACAAATTTGACTTAACACAGTAACTTTCAAGGAATCCTTGACTCTCTAAACAGTGAGTAAGCCCTGGGAAGTGAATGAAAAGCTGAAAGAAATTCATCCTTCTTTCTCTAGTTCCTTTCCTCAGTATATGAGTAGAAGTGAAAACAGCAGAAGGTTGGCATGATCCAAGGCTGAGATCTGGGCAGAGCAAAGCAAGAGCTATGACACAGGGGCAAAGGAAATCAACAGAAAAAGACAGTATAGAGTTGCATTGTTTCACTAACGTGTCAAGATGGGGAAAGAAGGGGAGTATAGTTATAGCCAGGGTGATGGGCTGGGAGGGAATCAAAGCAGGCCAATGTATTAGAAGTCATATAGCATTTAGATTTGCAAAACAGAGGGAGAGATGGAATAAAAAATAAATTGTGAGCAGATAAGAGAGTTTAAAAGTACATGAACATGAAAGTAGAGCATGCATGGGGTGATGGCAAAATCAAATATACAACTACATCTGTGTTTGGCTGAGGTGGGGAGGAAAAGCTAGTCACATCAAATGAGTAAGTGAAAGATTTACAAGGGTAGAATGTTTAAGGGAATATCAGTATGTATGCTGAAGCCCTCTAGTATAAAGATCGGAGTTGGAGAGGATAGAATGACTGTGAAATAGGTAGTGAGTGAAAGATGACAGATCAATAATCCAAGAGTTGCACTAATGTTAAGAATTAATAAATGGCCTAGAGGAAGCCTCCAGTATTGGGGGTGCATGGATATTTTATGGAGAACTGATGGAAGGAAATGAAAAATAAATTTATAGGATCAGAAGGCATGGATAATGACATTATGAATCTATTAAAAATACTGCAGTAAAAAAAGAAAGAAACGCATCCTTCAAGGGATTAAGCTGGAAAAATTACTACAGTTTGGGCAACATTTGGAGAATGGCTGCTCATCATGAGTTGAGCTCTTTTGAAGAAGACATTAAGGATCAGAAGGGCAGAGTAGAGACTCTGAAACCTAGGTTTGTACCTGTCATCATTTGTGTCAGAGGTGAATTTAAGATAAAATTTTTGAGGGATATTTTTTCCTATTAATTGGAGTGGTCCAAAAGCAGAAAGGGCCATCTTGAAAAGTATCCCCTCTGCTTGTAGGTCTTCAAGGAGAGGTGAGAAGACATCTTGTTAGGTATATTATATTGGAAATTCCTTTCATTCATCCTTAACAACATCAACAATCACAGTATTTACAAAGCTCTTTGAAGTTAGCAAAGTGTTTTTATAAATATTATCTTTTTGATTCCCACAACAACCCTGGAAGGTAGGTGCTTTTATTATCCCCATTTTACAAATGAAGAAACTTGGGCAGAGGTTCAATGACTTGTCCAGGGTCACAGCTTATCAGTGTCTCTGGTGGGATTTCAACGTAGGTGTTTCTGATTCCAGGTCCAGAGATGGCCTTCTAACTTTCAAAGTCTAAGATCTGAAGAAGAATGGAGCTGAAAGACAGAGGCTAGACAGAGTCATTCCTCCAAAGCTTAGGCACACTGCTCTAAATAGAAGTCAGCGATGACAGAGTGAGAGTCCTCAGGATGGTTGGTGAGGGTGATGGGCTGGTCCTCTTCTAGGATGGTGCAGAGGAACCAGCCTGGGTAGGCGGCTGACTCCAATCTAGAGGTGATCCCAGCATCCCACCTATAGAAGGTGAAGCTCCTGGATTCCTCCTTGCTTTGATAAAGGTCCATGATGTTCCTATGCTGAAGGGAGAGAGTCAAGACCAGTGAGAAGAAACTAGGGCAGAAGACATAGATAGACTTTATCTTCTGAGCCTACTAAGCGTCCCTCCCCCACCCCCCCAACCCCCCCACCCCAACAGAGAGAAGGTATCCAGGAAGGATTCCTGGGGAAGGTGAACATCAAAGGCATCCAGAAGTTAACATAGAAGGGGACTTTTCCCTCTGTTCCTCCCCATTACAACACAACCCTCATTACTAGTTTAAAAAGGAGGGTTAAATCAGGGATAGACTGCTGTCCTGGGTCCTGACTCAAATTTATGTTTTGTAAACAGTGTCAAATATCCCTGAGGCTCTTCAGGTTAGGACTCACCTCTATCTGAAGAATAGGCTGCTGAGTTATCCCCACTGACAGGCACTGGGTTCCTCCCTCGAAGCCCAGGATAATTGGGATCAGTTTGGAATCTAGTGATCTATTGGGAACCACGCTGATCTTTTCACCTAGAGAAAAGGAACCAGATGAGGAAGGAGAGGACCTCCCTCTATAACCTTCCTAATCTATAAGTGAGCCTTGGAGAGCAGGACCTCTGCTACCTGCCAATGTGAGAAGTGAGGTGAGATTGCCTGGCTGGAATCATTAAATGTTCCTCCACTAACTGACCCAGGGAGTTAGGCCTCATTTAATTTAGTTGAACAGTAAGGAAGAAAAGAATTGATGAATTAATTTTAATCAGAGAGTAGAGCAAAGCTCCCTCAAAGAGGAAGAATATTGTATTAAAGGATTTATTTTTAGTATCAACCCATTCATTTTGGCTTATTTTGTGTGTTATTCACAGAGTGCTGAACTAGGAGTCATAAGATCTGATTTCTAATTTCAGCTATGTCACGTAGAGCCTTTGGACAAGTCACTTAATTTCTCTGCTAGAAAAGAATCAGGCTGGACTAGACAACTTCTAAGGTACCTAAAGTCTAGAATCATGGGTCTTTAATCCTCTGGTTCTTTGTTGAAGACACCACTGTGAAGTGGGGTCCAATCCCCTCAACATCAGTGAAAAGAGTCGATGCCAACTGAACATTCCTTTAGGAGGCAGGTAATATGGATGGGCTATTAAGTGGATGCCATGACAAAGCCTTCTTTCCCCTAAATATCCCTCCTTCCCAACACACACCCACACATCAGCTTGCCATGGTGCCTGGACTCTATGAAAAATGCAAATATTCTCAAAGGGCAGCTTTGAAGGGATCCTTTATCCAAATACAGATAAATGAAAGAAATTAAGATATGCGGTCATTGTTTCAATAGGGGAGAAAGCAGAGGTGGGTTGTTGGTTGCCTCCCACAAGGCTCTACGCAGCCAGAAGGACACCAGATATCTGGATGAGCAGATGCCATGAGAAGTCAGATAGACTGTGGCAAAAATGGGTTTGCCCTGCTCTGATATAGTCTGTCATTCCAAGGGGCATCACTGCCTATACCTAGATCCTCTCAGAGCCCACTAGGAGACCAATGCACGGGAAGGGCAGGAATATGCTCCCATATGACAGCAGAGGGCAAATCAGGATCACCTAGTGAAGAAACAAAGTCCTCACTACCAACCTCTTCTCCAAAAAAACAAAGAGGGCTGGCCACAACAAAATCTAAATATTAAAAAAAGTCCTTGGATATGAGAAAATATTCACAGTCCTTCTAATATGGTAGCAACAATGGACACTGGGGGAAATCCAGTCCCTTATTTAGGAACTACCTTTTCGTTTGTATTTTCCTGATAAATGACTTCATTAAGTCCGGAGTCAAGGTGTCCTCCAGCTCTAAAGTTCTCATTTAAATATAACCAATGTCTCCTGGGCCTGGGCCTGTGGGCCAGTGCTAATCTGCATGGTTGACCTTTTTTGTGCTCCCAAGAGAAAATGTAGAGAAAACCTGGCAAAATTGAGGCTGTTCTTATAACTAACCATCAATATTTTTTCCCGCTTGTACTTTTCCAGCCAACAGCTGATTATTCTGCACATAAAGGACCTTCATTGCTGTATCTTTCATTCTGAAACACAAAGGTCTGTATAAGTTTGGGGAAGGCAGAAACAGGGCTTTCCACAATACAGTAAAAACAGTCTTGGATCCCAGGTCAAAAGACTCAAGTCAGGATCCAGACTCAGTGGTTTGCTCTTTGCAATCTGGAGCAAAGCTCTGAGCCTCAGTCTCTTCCTCTCTAAAACTGCAGAAGGAATCATCAGGACATTAACTTACCTTTTAAAATATTTTGCTATAAATCCATTTCAATATAATTGCCTTCCTTTGTAATCTTTGTATTCCTTTCTAATCTTCTGTATTTTCCTTTAGGTATTTAAAAACATGATCTAAAAAGGAGGCCAAAGACTTTCTCAGACATTATCCCCTTAAAAGTTAAGGCCTCTTGCACTAAAAACATCTCTAAGGAATCTTTAAGCTCTAAAGTCTATGATTTTTACTTTTCTCAAGATTAGTCCCTTTACTCTTCCCCCCTTATTTTTGTCCCTACTAAATTCCTCTCACTTTTCCCACAACTTCTCCTTTGCTCCCTCTTTCTTAATGGGGAATCTCTCTCCCAGCTCTTCTGAAATTATGCACAAACAAATGCGCTCCCTGGCTTGAAGTCCTTAAGCAGTCACCAACGTCCAGTTTCTTCCCTTCTTTTGTTCTATCTCATCTGGAAGAACAAGTTACCTGGGAGACGTAGAATGAAAGGGCCCAGGAAGCAGGTACCTGGCCCCCTAGACTCTGCTCTGCATCACTTGGCTGTGTGGTTCTACACAAACCTCATCATCTCTATGGGACTCAGTTTCTCTGATTGTAAAATGATGGCATTGGACTAGATACTCTCTAAAGTTTCTCTCCTGGTACGTTTTCTTCCCTACTCTTCTTCACTTTTGTCATTCTTTCTCTGTCTTTCTAAGGATTTCAAAGCATTTTCCCACCAATGGCCTCAAGTGAAGCCCATAGCATTCATCAAATATTTCTTAAATGGCCATTATGGGTAATGGACTGTGCAAGGTCTGAGGAGTAAGAGAAGAAGTTCAGATTAAATTAGACAAGAACCTATCTTAATAAAAAGTATTCCCATACTAGATAGGAGAGCATTATCTCAACTTGGCAGCTGAGAAGGGGAAGTTGCTTAACTTCTCTGGGTTTGTTTCCTCCTTTAAAAATTGCTTGAAGATGGATACCATCAAAGTTAAATCATTTTAAGAATAATTAATAACCTCATTGTTTTTGCATAGGGAGCATTATTTAGATGTTTGCTTGAAAGCATCTGTTGCACGGAAAAAGCAAGACGTATTTCTATTGCTGAAGAATAAAAAAGAAAAGACTAGATGAAAGCCAGAAACTTTTTCAGCTCCAATATTCTATAATTCTATGAAACTAGCACACATAAAAGTTAATCTTAGATAAACTAATAATAATTCTTAGTTAATCACACAGCTAAGCTAAGGCAAAGACATTCTGGTCTCCCGACTCTTGGCAGAGTCAAGTGGAACAATGGATAAAATTCTGCATCTGGAGTCAGAAGGACCTGGGTTCAAATCTGATCTTAGATAATTATTAGCTATGTGACCCATGACAAGCCCCTTAAAATCCAGGTCTTTCTCAGTTTTCCCAACTTTAAAATAAGGTTGATAATATCACCTAATTTCCAGGATTGTTGTGAGAATCAAATGAAATGATATTTTTAATGTGCTTAGCATAGTGCCTAGCTCTTCCTTCCTTCCTTCCTTCCTTCCTTCCTTCCTTCCTTCCTTCCTTCCTTCCTTCCTTCCTTCCTTCCTTCCTTCCTTCCTTCCTTCCTTCCTTCCTTCCTTCCTTCCTTCCTTCCTTCCTTCCTTCCTTCCTTCCTTCCTTCCTTCCTTCCTTCCTTCCTTCCTTCCTTCCTTCCTTCCTTCCTCCCTCCCTCCCTCCCTCTCTCCCTTCCTCCCTTCCTCCCTTCCTCCCTTCCTTCCTTCCTTCCTTCCTTCCTTCCTTCCTTCCTTCCTTCCTTCCTTCCTTCCTTCCTTCCTTCCTTCCTTCCTTCCTTCCTTCCTTCCTTCCTTCCTTCCTTCCTTCCTTCCCTCCCTCCTCCTCTTGGAACACATAGAATTTAGAGTCTGAGACTCTGGATTCCCATCCCAGTTAGTACCTTTGTGACAACTTAGGTAAGTTTTTAGGTACTCCATTTCCTCATGTGTTAAATTGGGGAACTGGACTTGATGATCTCAAGGATCTCTTACAGCTTTAGAGCCTTGAACTCACATCATTTCCTAGTATTCACTATGTAAGTTCACCCCATAGTGAGGAAGGCCTTAGTGTCCTCATATGTAAAATGAGAGCATTGAACTAAGTGCTGTCTAAGATTCCTTCTAACCATAGACCTATGATCCTACAGTCCTCTAAAGAGGCCACTATCAAAAACAAGACTGTCATGTAGTCAGTTAACAAACATACTGAAATGAGTAGGCATTGTGCTAGGAGGTGGGGATCTAAAGGAAAGCAAAAATACAGTCCTTGTCCTCAAGGAGTTCACATTCTAAGCTACCTATATTCTACCTATAAAAGTTTAACTCCCCATAAGAAAGGAGTAACCCAGGATAATACATTTTTAAAAATTTTAAACCCTTACCTTCCATCTTAGAATCAATACTGGGTATTGGTTCTAAGGCAGAAGAGTGGTAAGGGCTAGGCAATGGGAATTAAGTGACTTGCTCAGGGTCACACAGCTAGGTAGTGTCTAAGGTCATATTTGAACCCAGGACCTCCCATCTCTGGGCCTAGCTCTCAATCCACTGAGCCACCCAGCTGCCCCCCAGGATAATACATTTTAAGAAGCAGTAGTAACAAGAAGTCAAGAAGTTTTGCTCCCAGTTAGTCCCACCTGCTGTTTGGATTATTACTATTATCATTACATTGAGGGGCTACAATGAAAACCCCAGAATCCACCTATTTGAGCTCCATTTCTGGAAGGACCATTCAGCAGCAGGGATGTAGCAGAGTGAGGGTGGGTGGGGCCCTCCTATTGTAAATCTAGGCTTCTGGTTGATCATATAGCATTTTACAAAGAACTTGAATAATTTTGATTCAAAGAAGACTTACCGGAAACATAAGGCCCCACTTAGAACCATCTTGGATTAAGAAGATATTCTGTCTTCTAGAAGGAAAAAAAAATCCCTATTGTGGGGGGTTGCTGACATCTAAATTGTCATGCAAAGGTACAGGAATCAAGTCCCCTGAGGCTAGACAGAAGGTTGAGAGCCCAACAGGAACTTGGCTTAGACCCTTTTTCCTACCTTGCCCCTTACTCCCTGTGAGAAAGAAAAAGAAAACTTCCTCCCTCCCTCCTTCCCTCCTCCTCCCTTTCTTCATCCCTCCTTCCCTTACTCCCTTGATCTTCCCTCCCTCCTCCCCTCCCTTTCTTCATCCCTCCTTCCCTTCCTCTCTCTATTCCCTCCCTCCCTCCTTCCCGGCCTTCTTTCCTTCCCTCCCTTCTTCCCTTCTTTCCTTCCCTCCCTTCTTCCCTTCTTTCCTTCCCTCCCTTCTTCCCTTCTTTCCTCCCTCCCTCCCTTCCTTCCCAACCCAAAGAAAAGTGGAGAGGAGGCCACTTGGGACAGTTTCCAAAGCCACCCAGAAATCAGCAAGACATTAGAAAGCAGAGCTACAATATAGAAGCCATGAGAATACCTCCTCTGCCTTCTGTCCCAAGTCAATATTCTGGCAACTCCCAGAAGGATCTACTCATCCTTTATGAGAAATAAGGGGAGGAGGAAAAACACTGACTCAACCTTTCTTCTGGAGAGGGAAGTCCCAAGATGGAACATAACACTATAGTATAAAAAGTATTCCAAGTAATCACTTCTTTCTCCAGAATACGAATGAGTCAGTGTTATTGGTAGGCTAAGAAAGAATCGACAGCAAGATGGCACATGCATAGAGAGCCAGGTTTGGAGTTAGGAGGACATGGGTTCAAATCTGACCTCAGACACTAGCTGTACGACTCTGGGCAAGTCTTTTAAACCTTTTTGCCTATGCTTGGAAGCAAGGAAGGTAAGAAGGACCTGTAGTGAATAGCTTATGATGGGGAAACTTATAGCACAGGAGAAAGAGGGCTTGGAATCACAGAATACTGGGGGGGGGGGGTTGAAAGTGGGTGGTATTATTTATTATGGGTATGACTTGAAGCAAATCAATCACTTTACCTCTCCAGAACTCAGTCTCCATGTCTATAAAATGAAAGGACCGAGGGCTGGACTATATGACCCTGAAGGTCACTTCCAGGTCTAAATCTCTAATTCCACTTTGAATAGACTCCAGATATTGAACCTCTATTCTTTCAACCCAAGTGTCTTAGTGGAGCTTCAGGAGACAACCTGAAGTTGTGAACTGCAGCTTGGGATATAGCCAGGATGCTTTCTTTCTCAGCTATGTCGGAATTTCAGCCCTCTCAGGCAGGCTCCTTCATAGCCTTCAAAGGGTTGGACCTGAACTTCCTCTGTCTCCTCAGCTTTCTGAGGTCACTAGAATGCATTTTTTTTTTACTGAATTTTGCCCCACATCCTCCTGGATCACTTACATTCTGAGGGGTTTGAGTGGAGTGGGTACTCATTCCATCAACAAATCATAGTCCTTCTATGACTACGAGAATGGCCAAAATGGAACCAATATGGGGTGTCCCACTTAGCTTAGCTAATCTGCTTCTCAGACAGGAGGTATAGAGTCCATCCTCAGGGCCGTACTCAAAGCCATTTCATCTTGGTAAAGAGGCTACATAGTGGACAAAGTCCTGGTCTTAGAAGAAGGAAGATCTAGGTTCAAATCCTGTCGTAGACACTTAATAGCTATGTGACACTAGGGAAAATCACTTAATTCTGATTTCAAAACTCAGCTATAATTTTCTCACATGTAAAACGAGTGGGTATGACTCAATGATCTCCAAGGTGTCTTCCTGCTCTAAGCCTACTTTTGGCAAAGCCCTCAAGAAATACAAATTAACAGCGTATCATGAATTTATTTTCTCTTCTTCCCATTCCCCTCCCCTCATCACTGGGAAAAGGAAAAGAAAAACAAAGTCCTTGTGAGAAGTATGCATAGCCAAATAAAACAATCACCTTCATTGGTCATACCTCAAAAAATGCATGGCTCATCTATGCTGGATTCTTTGAGGCTTTTTGAGTTTCCTATCAGGAGACAGATGGTGTGCTTCATCATTGCTTTTCTTGAATCGTGGTTGGTTATAACATCAATCAGAATTCTTACTTCATACAGAATTGTTTGTTTTTATAATATTACTGAATTGTTTTCCTGGTTCCACTTACTTCAGTCTGTATCAGTTCATATAAGTCTTCTGAGGTTTCTTTATCTCTTTCTTATAGCATAAGCATATTCTATTACATTCAAATTCCATAATTTGCTCAACCATTCCTCAGTGGATAGCAGCTACCCATTTAATTTCTGGCCCCAACAGAAAGAGCTAATTTTGAATGTTTTTGTAAGTATGGATCCTTTCTATCTTTCTTTGATCTATTTGGGATATAGGTCTAGTAGTGGTGTGGTCTTGCTATGCCAAAGCTTATGTCCAGTTTAGTACCTTTTGAGCCATAGTCATAAATTGCTTTCTGGAATCCCCGGACTAGTTCACAGAGCCACCAAAAGTGCAGTAAGTGGATTTGTTTTTCTGTTCTCCCACAAACATTTGTCATTTCCCCTTTTTGTCATCTTTCCAGCCTGATGGGTGCAATATGGAACCAGAGAGCAGTTTTCATCTGAATTTCTCTAATTATTAGTGACTTGGAATATTTTGTATGTGAGTATTTATAGGTGGAATCTTTTCCTTTGAAAACTACTTATTCACATCCTTATGCAGAACGTATTTTATTTTTACAAATTTGAAATTAGTTCCTTGTAAAATAATAGCTGGTATTTACAGAGTGCTTTTATATTGGCAGGACGTTTTACAAATATTATTTCATTTTTTCCTCCCCATTTTACACATAAGAAAATGGAGGGGGCAGCTGGGTAACTCAGTAGATTGAGAGCCAGGTCTAGAGACAGGAGGTCCTAGGTTCAAATCTGGACTCAGACACTTCCCAGCTGTGAGACCCTGGGCAAGTCACTAAACCCCAATTGCCTAGCCCTTACCACTCTTCTGCCTTGGAACCAATACACAGTATTGATTCCAAGAAAGAAGGTAAGGGTTTAAACAAACAAACAGACAAAAATGAGGTAGATAGAGGTTAAATGATTTGCCAAGGGTTACACACCTAGTAGGTTACTGAAACTAGATTTAAACTCAGCTCTTCTGTCTCCAGGCCCTGTATTTTACTTGCTGTACAATCTATCAAAAGACATTTTGGAAATATAGCTTGGAAATGAGATCTTTATCAGAGGAACTTACTATAAAGACCATTTCCCTCATTACCTACTTCCTTTCTAATTTTAGCTTCATTGGATTTTTTTGTGCCAAAACTTATTAATTTCCCCTCGTTATGAGTCATCAGAGGATACTTTTAATGGAGGGAAAGAGGGAAATCTATGACATTGAGCCATAAAACTCATAAATCAGTGATTCTCAAACCACTAAGCATTACTAAGTATACTATAAAATTTTGGAAATTATGGTATTGCAAGTTTTAAACATTATTATTATGGCCTAATACAAATTTTACTGACCCAGCATGAAGAGTATCATTAGTATTTGAAAAATAAATGAGCTTTCTTATTACATATACTAACCTTAAAACACATCAGACCTTCAATTTCCTCAAAGAACTCCATAGAATAGCCTCCTCATATCAAATGGAAACTGTGCATGCATGAGTACCTACTCGCCTGTAGTGTTGCCAACTTAAGCATTCAATGTCTCACAATTCCTCAAGGCAAAGAATACTAGAACATGGATCCAAAAAAGTTGGAGGATCATTAAAATATGGTTATAAAGCTATAAGAATAAGCAAAGTTAAGCTATGCAGGAAAATTATAAAAACACAAAAGCTTTAGAATGTTATCAAGTTTCCTAAAATAACAGAAGCTAAAGCTGATGCCCTCTGTCCCAGATATGGTTTAATGGTTTCACAAAGCAAATTAATCTCAATCTTCCAGTTCAAATTAATCCATAACTTCCATCATCCTCCAAGACCAGGGCCTAGTCCACAATCACCTCCCTAGGTTTTATTTTATATATATGTTGTGATGGGGAGGAGAAGGTGGGAGGCGGGCAGTAGATCAGAGAATCATTAATTGATTCTTCCCAGCCCAGTTGAGGTCACAGAAGATATAAGGCAGGTAACAAAGAACAAAGAAAAAGTTGTAAAACCATCAGCTTTGGAGAGTTCCACTCTACCCTCACCAAATTCTTTTTTCTAGATGACAGATAATACTTTAAAACTTTTCAAATAAATATAGACCCCGTTAACCTTTCCAAAGCTGTGAAAAATTTCTCTCACCAGAATTGATGGAATTAGAGAATAAAGATCAGCCCTTTTCTGGGTGGCCCATTAAGGACTGAAGCAAACTCTTAAAGGGGTCAGTCAATGTAGGAAGAAGATGGTTCTAAAGAATGTGATCTTTAGGATTTGAAAAGAGAGTCAGTCAATGGCAATCATCTATAAATATGGCGGCAACAATAGCACCTGTTTTCCGAAGTTGTTGTGAAGATCAAATGAAATGATTACCTGTCACATAGTAAGCACTAGATAAATGTTATCATTATTATCATTATAATTTGAACTCTGAAGAGGAATAAACCCAGGGAGACCAGCTGAGCAAGCATGAGGTTGCCAAGACAAAGACCTACCATGTCAGGGATCTGAGTTGCCTTGGTCACATCTGTTGATGGACTCAGTCCATATTCCACTCTTTTTCACTGACACTGTGGTAGTTGTGGAAGACTGTGCCTCACTTTTATGAGGGGATTATTTTGTTGTGAATTTCTTTTCTGATTATTGCTCAAGAAATGTTTGGTTTTGAGCTAATTGTCTCTTCTTAGATGACTATTAACATATAAGCACAATGGTGATGTGATCATGAGCTATAGTTTTAGAAGTAAGGACTCATAGAGTGCCTTATACCTAGGAGGAAGCAGATACAGTTTTTTTAAACCCTTACCTTCCATCTTGGAATCAATGCTATGTATTGGTTCCAAGGCAGAAGAGTGGTAAGGACTAGGCCATGGGGGTTAAGTGACTTGCCCAGGGTCACACAGCTAGGAAGTGTCTGAGGCCAGATTTGAACCCAGGACCTCTCATCTCTGGGCCTGGCTCTCAATCCACTGAGCTACCCAACTACCTCTCAGATACAGTTTTGAGGAACCACCTCAAAGTTTAAAAGGGTGTACCTATGGATGTACATGCCATTTCCCCCAGTAGAATGTAAGCTCCTTCAGGGCAAGAACAGATTTCTTTTAGCCTTTCTACCACTATTGCCTAATACACTTCTTGATATATAACAGGTGTTGGAAAAAGGTTTGTTGATTGATTGAATAATTGTTTTCTTAATTGAGACTTGGAGCTACTAATTGTTCTCCAGCTTGCTACTTAGTCTCAAATCCCTCCCCTCCATTTCTCTACCTCTTCTCAAACTACTAGCAATTGAGTTTCTCTCAATTTATTCCTCTTTTCAGGCTCTTTGTTAGATGAGAATATAATAGAGCAGCCTCTGGACAGAGTGCCTTAGTTTGGATCTTCCTTATTCCTTACACTCACCTGCCAGCCTCAGGCCTGACTCATAATGATCCTGAGGAAGTGATGCTAGAAATTACCACGTGAAATTAGGAAACAAGAGAGGTCATACAATGCCAGTCAACAAACATTGGCAAAGATTAAATGCAAAGGAATGGCAGGGAGCTTAGAATTTGTTGGTGTGGATGTAAGAAATATACAGATAAGTAGAATGTGACGTAAAATAGGGGAGAGGCAAAAGAGAGATTAAGACAAAGTACATAGGCAGAGACAAAGAGAGAGAGAGACAGAGGCAGAGACAGAAAGAGAGACAGAGAGAAAGGGGGGAGGGAGAGAGAGGGGAGAGGGAGGAGAAGTGGGGAGAGAGACAGAGAGATCCTGATTAGTGTGGTTAAAGAATCCCCTGAAGTGACCAAATTAATGGAATATATTCAGTATATTCCCACTGGGCTGGAATCAGTTATATTTTACATAATTATGGATTCAAATAGTGTGAAATCCAGCACTTAGGGTACCTTCATGGGATTCATATTCTCATTAATTAAGACCTCGATGAAAGATAGATAAGGCATTTATTAAGCTCTTACTATGGGCCAAGTACTGTGCTAAGCATTAAGAATACAAATAGAAATAAAAAGAAAGACAATCTCTACCCTCAAGGAGCTTACATTCAAATACCTGAAGGCAGCACAAAGAAAGAAAGAAAACAAAGAGCAGGATCTAACTGTCTCTGGGTATGTATATATATATGTATATATATATATATATATATATACATATATATACATATCTGTATGTATACACAGATACATGTATACATTTGAGAATAAAAATGGAAAGAAAAGAAGTATGAATAGAGATAGAAAAGTCTGGAGAGAATCAAGACAGGAGTAAGCAAGACTGTCTGGGAGGGACCTCCTCTAAATGGAAGTTCTAGGAAAGAGTCACAGAACCAGAAGCACCTCCATGGGGAGAAAGCTGATGAAGGCTAATAAGAACATATGACCAAGGAACACAGGTAGAAAATTCTATAGAATCAGAAACAGAGGGAAGAAAAGAAACACACTAGGAATATTTGAGAAGAAAAAAGTACTTTGAGTATCCTTCCCTTTTATCTCCCCTCAAAAATTCACAGCAATGTTAATTGCTTCACTATATCTTTCTGAATGACTCCCTAATCATACTACATTTTACAGAAGATAACATTTACATCATTTAAATCAAATTTTTACCATTTACATCAAATAACATTACCATTTTCGAAGCCCTTCATATATAGCATTTTTACTTTATTCTAACAACTAGTAGGTAATCTAAGTATTATCCCCATTTTACAGGTGAGGGCAAGGTTAAGGAACTTGCCCAATATGACACAATTAGTAAGTTGTAGTTATGGGAACAACTCTCTTCTTCCACCCTTAGTTCTAGAGTATTTCCTTTTGCTTCTCTAAGTGTTGTTGCTCTTTAGTTGTTTCAATCATGTTGGATGTGCTTTGTGACCCCTTTTGGGGTTTTCTTAGCAAAGATACTGGAGTGGTTTGCCATTTCCTTCTCCAGATCATTTGACAGATGAGGAAACTGAGGCTAAACAGGAATAAATGATTTGCCCAAGGTCACAGAGCTAGTGAGAATAGGGCTAGGAATAAATATTATCTTCTGCCACTAAATCCATAGTGTTTTCTGTTGCTCCTCTAATTATACCGACCTAATATTATAGATAGTTTTATATTACAATAATCCAGTTTTATGTTAGAATTTAGGGTTTTCTTCACACATGGGCCTCTAGAAGTCTATTCTAGGTTTGAGGCACTCTGTTGATGAGGATTCACTCAAATTCATGGCTCAGAAACACCTTAAAACATTTTTTTGTTTTTTACTTCCACTAGTCATCCAGAGGACATGCGACTTAAAATTAAAAGATGTTTAATCAAAAATGGCAAATTAAATGATGAATCCCCATATACAAGCGTTATACTCTGCCACTGGACATAAAAAGGGGAGGGCACGCACAGAGAGAAAATATGTGAGTAGGCAACATATATGGACTTATGTGGCTAGATTGCAGAAATGGCTGGGGCAATTCACATTTCTGTGCTATAGAACAAGGTTGCTTAATCTGGCTTCTGTGGATTTAAAAAAATTTAGCAACTGAATTTAAAAATATTTGGTTTCCTTTTTATTCTGTGTATTTTATTTTATTTTATATATTGAAAATATTATTTTGGGACAACCAGGGTGGCTAAAAATCCAGGTCTAGAGATGAGAGGTCCTGGGTTCAAATGTAGCCTCAGACACTTCCTAGATGTGTAACCCTAGGCTGGTCACTTAATCCCAATTGCCTAGCCTTTACCTCTTTTCTACCTTGCAATCACTACAAGGTACTGATTCTAAAATGGAGGGTAAGGGTTTAAAATTGAAAACAAACATTTTGAGAATGGGTCATAGGTTTCACCAGTCTGCTAAAGGGGTCTGGGACACCAAAAAGATTAAAAGCTCCTGCTGTAGCTCCATCACTGTCCTCCTTGGACAATATTATGCTACTCTCTGCAGGGTACCTCATCATCCCTGTTAAGTGGGCATCTCTACTTGCTATTCATCCCACTGGTCTCATGTCCACTGCAGAGAACTGCTCTCTGCTGCCATCTGCTGGTCCTCGACCTCTTAATAGCCTTCGGTTTCTCTCTACTGCCACCTGCTGGACATACATCAGATAGCAGCCTCTTCCTAACAGCATTAAAACTTTTTGTCCACAGTCAGTCAATGAGCTCTTTTGTGCCACTCTGATACCCACCACTCCACCGATGACCAGCCACTCAAGCAGTCTTTTCACATAAAACATCAACGAATGCATGGAAAACAATCTGATAATTCAGACTATGTATCACTCATGGGCCCCACCCCCGCATCTCTGCAAACAAACAAGGAGACTTATCTTTGGAGATAAGCTTATCCTTTGTAATTTTGTATCCTACAAGTATTCTTGTATTTCAGGTATTTGTTATTTGTTACACCATAGGAATATTATATTACATTCATGCACACCAATATATACCCAGTGATTGTACACCATTGGCTGATGGAAAGAAAGGCAAACAACCACAGTGCTGTGTTCTGTATCCTGGGTGCTGATTGGCTCAATGACAGGTTAATAAGAGTTTGGAAAAGGTTTATAGGAGAGTGGAAAGGGCTTATAAAGTCTTAAAAGTATATGTAAATAATAAAATAAAATAATATAATATAATAAAATAATAAAATTAAAAATTAAATTAAATTAAAAAAATAAATAAAATAGAATGCAGTTACTTCTTGATTGTAGGGGTCTCTGGCTCATAACTCCCACAGTAGGTGAGGGATCACTGTATTGTACAATGAGGAACTATAAATGACTTTATTCTAAGCAATGTAATGATCTGAGACAATTCCAAAGGACTCATGATGAAAAATGCTATTCACCTAAAAGTATATTATTTTTCACTTTTTCTTCTTTTTGTTTTATATTAGTCTTCTTCCATGGCATGACCAAAATGGATATGTGTTTTACATGATTATATAATATATATTAAAATATGTATATATATATATAACCTAGTTCAAGTTGCTTACCATCTCAGGGAGAAGGGAGTGTGACAAGGAAATCACTTTAAAAGACTGATATATATTAATTTAAGGTCGCCAAGGAATTCAGCTATGTAATTCCTAAATGAAAACTCAAATCAGCAGTCAACCTTTTATGGAGTTTAATTACAAACAGGAGGAAGAAAGGTATTAGAGATAGAGAGAGGGAGAGAGAGAGAGAGAGAAAGGGGAAAGAAAGGAATAGGGCTTAAATACCCCTTCTGTTTAGGCTGGGCCAAAAGGCCCAAGCCTTTAGATAGCTGAGGCAAAGAAAAGAGATCAGTCCCTATCACTCACATGACCAAAATGGAGAAACAGTCTCAGGGGCCTCCACCTCCAGCTTCCTTCAGAGCAAGTTTCTCAGAGCACAACCTCTCAGAGCAAAAACCTCTCCAACCCCCTCTCAGTCCTCAGACCTCTCTATCTTTAAGGAAACCATCCAAGTTCCCTCCCCTCAGTTCTCACATCTACCAATCACTGTCCATGTCTTCCCTGTGCCAATGGTGGCTCTAGCTTAACCCAGGACTGCCCAGGGGTCTGTGGCTTTGCACATGTCTGTTGAAGGTCATATTCTCAAATAATTAAATCTTGATCCTTTGCTACAGCCCTTCCTAAATCCTGTTACCCTGAGTAGGGTAGAGATTGGAATAATTAAATTTTGATCTAGGCTGCAGCCCTTACTCAATCCTGTTAGGCTGAGTAGGGTGGAAATTGTATTTTCCAAGACCTGGTTCTGTCATTCCAAGTATCTTTATTGTATCAATTCTAAAATCAATCATGACTCAAAGAACTTCCTGTTCTATGCTTAAGCATAGGTCAAAGCCCTTTCCATTGTTCAGCAAAAGGTTTCTGTCCTAAAGTAATCTTAAGAAGGGAGGAGAAGGAACCTCCCATGCCAATGGGGTTCACATTCCAATAGACTATCAGTAAGAAATTTTCCAAGTATGAAATTTCCCAATGGTGAAATTTCCAACATTTATAAGTCTAAGAAATTTTAAGGTTTACAGGAGAGAGAATTTGAAACTCAAAAGTTTGTAAAATGAATGATAAAAATTGTTATATGTAATGGGGGAAATAATCTATCAAATAAAAAATACAATTAAGTAAAACCATATAATACTGTGATCACATCCCATATCAGGCAATGTAAACAGTATACTGTTCTAGTAAGTACCTGTCTCTGTACCTTGAGAAGGTGTGTAATGTTTTATTACCTCTTTTCTGAGTCCTTCATTTGTTTTCCCATTACCTATAGTTCAGCTTCCCTTATAGTGGTCTTTCCATTTATATTGCTGTAGTTATCACATATATTATTCCTTTGGCTCTGTTCATTTTATTTCTCATTCTCCCACATTTCTCAGATTTTATCATATTGGTTGTTTCTTACTGTACAATTTTTCATTGTATTCATATATCATAGTTTTTCTTTCCATCCCTATTGGATGGGCATGTATTTGTTTTCCAGGTCCTTGATGTCCTAGAGAGTGCTGCTATGAACAAAGAGTAAATATTGTATCTTTGCTACTTTGATTTTCTAGGTATAGAAACCTAGTTGGTTAAGCAAAGGATATGGATATTTTAGATGCTTTTCTTATGTAATTATAAATGTATATTCAGAACAAAGAGACTTTTCACAGATTTACTAACAGTGTCTTCATTTGTGTCTATTTTCTCCTTGTCCTTCCAATACCATTTCCTGCTTTTGTCTTCTTTACTAACTTGCATGATGGGAGAATTTATTTAATTTGCATTTTCTATATTAATTATTTGAGGCATGTTCCCATGTAGTTATTTATAATGTGTGATTCTTCTTTTGAAAACTATGCATATGGCTAGTATAAAAATGTGTTGTATGACTTCATATGTGTAATAGTTATTGCATGGGATGGAGAGAAAGAATTTGAAATTGAAAATAAAATAAAATGGAAAACTTTTCATATCTGCCTAGAAGACACCTTAATTTCTTTCAAGATTCAACTTGGGGGCCACATCTTCTTAAACGTTTTTGATTTGCCCCATCTCCCCATCCACTTTGTATTCTCTCCCTGATGTATAACTTTGTGTTCAAGATATTGAGACATGGTAGCTCAGTGGATAGAAAGTCAAACCTAAAGATGGGTTCCTGGATTCAAACTGGCCTCAAATACTTCCTGACTGAGTGACCCTGAACAAGTCATTTAACCACAATCACCTAGACCTTACCATTCTTCTGCCTTGGAACTAATGCTTTATATTACTTCTAAGACAGAAAGTAATATATATATATATATATATATGTATATATGTATATATACATATATGTGTATATACACATATATGTATATATACATATATGTATATACATAAATATAATAGATTGATAGATATAGCTAGATAGTCATACATAGATACATATATAACATTTACATAGACCCATTGTAATAGAGAGGGAATTTAGTGAGAGATAATAAGGGAAATCAAAAGATGTTACACCAGGAAGCAGTTTGAAGAAAGGAAGCTGATTTTGGAGCACCTCCTTCACTTCCTGTTCTCTTCACTAAACAATCTGATGAAGTTTTCCTCACACATGTTAAGTCAGTTCCTCCCTCTAAATACAACAACCTTCAGAACAGTTTTCTTTAGTTTAAAGGATCTATTTATTCCCTTGGGGGAAGGAGATAAGGGGGGAAACTGGAAGAGAGGGAAAAGGGTTTTCCCTAATTCTAATTTATCACTTAATGAAGGCTTGATGTAAGTCTTTTCAAAAGGAAACATTTCTTCCCCTGAGAGAAGATAGCAGTAACCCTGCTGTGGTGTTTTCTGGGCAAGACTATCCTTTTCCTTCAGCTCAAATTAGAGGTCGAAAGGTAATGGCCAGAGAGAAGATGAGTGGTCTGTCTTCAAACCACTCCCAAGCAGAAGTCAGTCCAGGATAACTGGGGTCCAACTGACTTCTTCCAGCTTCCATGGAATTCTCTCTCTCTCTCTCTCTCTCTCTCTCTCTCTCTCTCTCTCTCTCTCTCTCTCTCTCTCTCTCTCTCTCTCTCTCTCTCCTCCCCCCTGGGTCTAGATTCCATGTGTCCTTGAGCTCTTCTTATTTTGCATATCATTTCTTCCTTCTGTGCCCATTTCCTCCATCACAAATCCCCATTTGTGTTTTTGGCACAAATTTCAACCAGAAATTTTGACCCCTATTTATCATACTTACCTAAATTATATCTTATTCCATTCTAATGATTTATTCTATGAAAATAGACTATCCTATTCTAATTATGCTACAACCCCCCCCCCCAAATAAGAAATCTTAATCTATATTTACTATGCTAATCTATCTTACCCTATTTTAAGATTTGGGATTGTAGGAAAATTGGAATAGGTAATAAAATGCAAATGCAATACATAAATATGTTTTTCAACAAAAATAACCAATGCAACAATTTAAATAGTGTTTAGCAACAAAGTAAACTTTCTTATTTCGTTGAACTATAACCTGATCTAAGTAAAACTTTTATAAACTATATCAATTCCTAAGATAACTATGTAACTTGACATAAATATGATATCAATCTGTCCCTGATCAATCTTGAGTCTCAGATTCCCTAGCTAATCTTGCTCTGTGCGTTAGCTGTTAGAAAATGTTAGTAGTTTAAATTATATTGTTAGTATGTTAATCCATTAATATTTCACAAATGTACATGGTTCTGAAGTCTGTACAAATTTTACATATGTACATTATTATACATTTGCATGTGATTTCTGTTCAAAAGTCATTCAGACAAAAAATTTTTCTTTGATTTAATTCTTCAGAAACTCAAAATTATATCAGTGTGCATTTTTGTGTGTTCTAATTATGACATGTTACATGTTTACCCCATCCATGAGATTCCTTCATGTTGATCTTATATATGACTGTGTCAACATGGAAATCTAGAAATCCCCAGTTTATTTAGTTTGAGGGTAGAAACCCCAGGTTTTGACCTTGTCACTGGGGAGGTTTCCCCCTGAGGGAAGGTCCCTCTTCACCAGACAATGGACTTCCTGGTAGTTTGGGTGGGAGCAGCTAATCCCTTTTGTCCCAATGGTTTCTCCCCCTAGGCTAAGGTCCATGACCAAGGTGGCCCAGCCCTGGGTTTGGTCTTTCCCTTTTGTGTCCATTGTAGGGCCTCAGCCCCTCACTGTTATTCCTGTCTGGAACTCCTCATTTTCCTTTCTTACCATTGTAAAGTCAATCAACTGTCCCTCTCCAAGCCCCCAGGTCATCCAGAGTGGTATATAGGTTCCCCAAGTTCTTTTGTTCCTCGGAGTCCATCCTGAGTTGGTGGCACTCTCAGGGGTCAGTGACCAGGGCGTCCAGACTCTGTGCAGTCTCGGCACTTAGCAGCGCTAACCCCTTTTCCCTTGATTATGAACCATCTCTGTATTCTTGGTATTAAATCCATCACAATGTATAATCATTGTGCTATGTTAATATAATTTCCTTGCTAATGTTTCATTTAAAATTTTTGTATTAATATTCATCTGAGAGATTGGTCTATAGTTTTCTTTCTCTGTTTTTTGCTCTTTCTGGAGTAGGTATCAAAACCATATTTGTGTCATAAAAGGAATTTGGTAAAGTTCCATCCTCACCTGTTTTACCAAAGACTTATACAGTATTGGAATTAATTGTTTATTAAAGTTGGTAGAATTCACTCATGGAACTATCTGGCCCTGGGGCTTTTTTTAAAAGGGAATTCATTGATGGCTAATTCAATTTCTTTTTGAGATAGGATTTTGTAAGTATGCTATTTCCTCTTCTGTTAATCTGAAAAAATTATATATTTTCAATATTTATCTATTTCACTTAGATTATCAGATTTATTGGCATATAATTGGACAAAATAACTCCTAATAATTACTTTAATGTATTCTTTATTGATTCTAAATTTTTCCTTTTCGTTTTTGAAACTGGTACTTTGGTTTTCTTTCTTTTTTCTAAATAAAATTAAGCAATGGTTTATCTATTTGATTGTTTTTTTTCCCCATAAAATGAAATCCTTGTCTTGTTTATTAAATAGTTTCTTACTTTCATTTTTATTAATCTCTCTTGCTTTTTAGGATTTTTAATTTAGCATTTAATTGGGAATTTTAAATTTGTAATAACTACTGCTTTGGCCCCATCCCCAAAATTTGGATATAATATATCCTTAAAATCATTCACTTTAATGAAATTGTAATTGTAGTTGTGATTTGTTCTTCAACCCACTCATTCTTAAAGATAAGGCTTTTTAATTCCCAATTATTTTTAGTCTTTTTTTCTCCAGTTCTTTGTCCAGTAAACTTTTTAAAACATGATCATATGAAAAGTATGCATTTAGCATTTCTGCTTTTCTGCATTTGGTTGTGAGGCTTTTGTGTCCTACAATATGATCAATTTTGTAAAACATATTGTGGGATTCTGACCTTTAATCAACTCTACTATCCTCTTCCATCTTATAGGAGAGCTCATCCCATTCACATTTGCAGATGTGATTATTAACTGTGTGTTCCCTTCCATCTTATTTTCTCCCTGCTTATTATTTTCTCTCTTTCTCTCTCTCTCTCTGTCTCTGTCTGTCTCTGTCTGTCTCTCTCTCTCACTCACTCACTCACACAGACACATTTCCCTGTTCACAAATGTTTTTCTTTCTGACTACCCACTTCCTCACTCTCCCCTCCCCTTTATTATTCCTCTCTCTTTTTTTCTTTCCCCTCTCCTCACATATCGAAAGTGTGAGATAAGTTTAGAATGTGGGTGTTATTACTCCTTTGTGCCAATTTTGATGAGAGTAAGGTTCAAGCATTGCCTGTCAACCCCTTCCCTTCTACTGTATTAATTCTTATATGCTTCCTCATGGGAGATAATTTATTCCCAAACTCTCTCTCCTTTTCTCTTTTTCCAGTTTATTTCTCTTTTTTATAACTTGATTTTGAAAATATCATCCCATCATATTGAACTTACTACCTGCTCTCTATGTATTCTCTTTTCACTTTCCTAATAAAGTTCTCAATGTCTTTAGTACCTTAAATAGTCTAAATACTTTAAATGCCCTAAGCACTTCCAAGTATCTTAAGCATCTTAGTTATCACCTTCATATTAGTAATATAATCAGTTGAACCCCATTGTTTCCTTTGATTACCTTAAAGTATCTTAAGTACCTTAAGTGTCTCTTAAATGATAACTAGGATATTTAAAATGTCTGTGATTTAAGCCACAGACATTTTAAATATCCTAGTTATCACTATCCTATGCAGGGATATTATTAGTTTAATCCCATTGATTCCCTGGAGTATTTTTTTCCTTCTGTTTACCATTTTATGCTTCTCTTGAGTGATCAATTTGCTCATTGAATTTTTTATTAGTTCTGGTTGTTTTATTGGGAATGCCTGAAAGGCCTCTATTTCATTAACTATCCATTTCTCCCCTGGAGTATTATGTTCAGTTTTCCTGGGTAGGTGGTTCTTGATTATTAGCATAGATCCTTTTCATTGAAAAATATCATATTCCTCACATTTTGATCCTTTGATATAGAAGCTACTAGGTCCTGAGTAATCCTGACTGTGGTTCCAAGATATTTGATCTATTTTTCTTGCTGCTTGCTGTATTTTCTCCTTGGATTGGGAGTTTTGGACTTTGTCCATAATATCCTTGGGATTTTTAAATTTGAGGGTTTTTTTCAGGAAGTGATCAGTGAAGTCGTTCAATTTCTACTCCCCCACCCCACCTTGTTCAAGAATATCAGAGTCCTTTTTCCCTGATACTTTCTTGTAATTTGATGTCTAGTTCCTTTTTTAATCATGGTTTTTCAGTAAATACAGTGATTCTTTGGTTATCTCTTCTGGATCTCTTTTCTAGGACAGATGTTTTTCCAGTGAAGCATTTTTGATTTTCATCTGTTTTTCTGTCTTTTTGGATTTGTTTTATTTTGTTCTAGTGTCTTATGGAGTCATTAGTTTACATTTGCCCAATTCTAATTTTTAGGAAGCCATTTTGTTCTTGGAGGTTTTGTATTTTCTTTCTTCCCTGTATAGGAGCATGTTTTCCTATATCGGTTAAATGATATAATAGTCAAAATACTGGATTTGGTGTCAGGAAGACCTGAGTTCAAATCTAGTCTCAGACACTCACTAGTTATGTGACCCCAGACAAGTCACTTAATCCTATTTGCCTCAGTCTCCCCAAATGTAAAATGAGTTAGAGAAGGAAATAGCAAACCACTGTAGTATTTTTGCCAAACAGACAAACAAACAAACAAAAAGGGGTAACCAAGAATTGGATAAGACTGAAAAAAAACTAAAAATCAACAAATAAATAAAGAGAAACCAAGGGGAACATTTAAATATGAGATGCTTCTTGTAGTTCTTTCATTAGTCCCCTCTTTCCAGGTTTCTGATATGTCCTAAATTCATATTTAAAATAAAAAATCCATTTCTTTAATCATTCCAGCTTTATATACCCTTAAGATATTTCATTTAATTGTGAAGTCAAACAACTCTGAAAGATTAGGCACTCTGATCAAGGCAACAACTGACTATAACTGGAGAGGAACCATGAAAAAGTCTGCTACCCACCTCCTGCCAGAGAGGCAACCAACTCAGGATGTAGGCAGAGAGGTTTATTTTGGATATATCCACTATAGGAATTTGTTTTGCTTGATTCTGCATATACATATTACATGGGCTCTGTTTTTCTCTTTTTATCTCAATGAGCAGTAATATGAATGAGGAAGTAGAATGAAGAAAGGAATTGAGGATAAGATCTCCTCCCTAGAAAAAGAGAACAGAAGGATAGTCAAAAAGAATTGCAGATCATCAGTGTAGCTTTAAAAGGTATATGATGGATTTTTTATAAAGTTTATGTAACACAGATGGCCCTGCCCTATTGCCTGAAGACTAGGTTATGTCACATTTCACTATTGCTTCAGGGCTCTCTGATATGCTTAAGAGAATTTAGAGAATGTGGCATCCTGGCTATATAAGAACTGGTGCTTTCATCTCTTGGACTCAGTTGATGAGAGTGTCCAAAAAAAGTAGTAGAAAGAGAGTCAGAAAAGAGTGGAGGGCTCAGCCTCTTTAGTTTTAATGGTGCAGGCAACCAATTAAAGGAGGCCTACACCAAACCTAATTGTTGTACAATTTTCCCAGAACTTTTTGTCAATTTGTGCCCTTCCCCCAGTAATTTGGAATCTTTGGGCTTATTAAACACTATGCTACTAGATTTGTTTGCTTCTCTATGTGGCATATCTAATCTGATTCATTGATCAACTATTGATCAACCCTTTAGATTGTAAGCTCCTTGAAGGCAAGTACATTCGTTTGTCCCTTTTTGTATCCCCTTTGTCTAACTTGGTGCCTGGCATGTAGTAGGTGCTTAGTAAACATTTATTGGTTGATTATTAACCAGTCCCAAACTTTTAATGATTATTGTTTTATAGTACAGTTTGAGATTTAATACTGACACAAACTGTTCCTTCCAAGCTTTTTTTTTCATGAATACTTTTGAGATTTAGACCTTTTGTTCCTTCAAATAAACAGATACTTAAAATATTTTGATAACTATTTCAATTTAATTGGTTTCCTTTGTGGTTTTATGTATTTTGTTTTATTATTGAAATCATTCATTTTATGAACTGAAAACACAATTCTGCAAAGAATGTATACTCATAGATTTTGCCAAAATGCCCACAGGACCTATGGCTGTGATGGTGAACATTTGACATGTGTGACAGCACTGACACACGTAGCCATTTTCGATGACACTTGACCTCATACAGGCTCAGTGTGCCTCAGGGCCCGGGAGCAGCCTGAGGAGCTGTGCACCCACAGCCATGAGTGTGACCATGCCCTGACCCAACCTGGGGGGGGACTGCTCCATGTGTTGGCCACAGGGTAGGGATGGGGGAGGGGAAAGCGGCTCTGTGCAAGGTGGCTGGGGTGTGTGGGACTCCTGTGGGGGTGGGGGGGAGGAGCCTGTGGGAAGGAGCGCATGTGGGCAGGTAGGCTGTCAGGACTGCTCTCAGGTGCCCCCTGGGCCAACCAGCTGGGGAGGTGAGGGGCAGGGCAGGGCTGGGCTAGTGGAAGACTGGGTAGGGCTCTAGCCCAAATGCAATGGAGGAGTGCCTAGAACCAATTACCAGACACTTTTAGCACCCTGAAAAATATAGCAATGGCTTTACTCACAAATTTTCCCTCTCTGTACTTTTGTGAGACCTTATTCTCAGCTTTAAATAATATCAAAACCAACAAAAGAAACAGACTGACAGATGAAGTTAGTAGTGTGCTTGGGCTTGAAGTGTACAAAATACCAACCTTCAATTGAAGATTTAGGCAAAAGTCACTAATAGGGAGGTTAGTTAAAGAATTCCCCCTCACTTATCTTAGTTCACAGCACCCTACACAAGTTAAATAATATCAAGACCAACAAAAGAAACAAACTGACAGATGTACAAAGAAGTCACTAAGCAGGTAAGTTAAATAATTAGTTTTAGGTTTATTAAATACAGTTATATATTACAATTATACATTTTTTGTTATTTAAATTATAAATATTGTGAATTTTTTTTTCTCAAAGTGACACACCACCTGAGTTATGCTCACTTTTTTGGTGAATTTTGACACACCAAGCTCAAAAGGTTGCCTATCACTGGTCTATGGCATTAAAAAACATTGAGAGTCCTTACTCTTCAAGGAAACCAAGTTCTTTTGCCATCACTAAGGATGCCTATTCCAAGCTCATCTCAGTGTGATAAATAAAAAACAATGTTGTGATTTGGCCCTACATGCTGTGTGATTGTGACAGGTTGGTCTGTCTCAGTTGAGGTACACATGAACCACCCAGGATATGCAGCTGACTCTAAAGTTGATGCATTACCAATCTGATTTTGGTAAAAGACAAAAAGCTTCTGTGCCTTCTGGGAAGAGTACAGGTCCATTATCTTCTTATCCTAAGGAGTAGAAAGAAAAACCCATTAGAAGAGATAAGTTGGTGGGGAGGAGCAGAAAGGAACCCAACAGACCCATGATTCAGAGACAGGTAGGTCATTCCTCATCATGAATGAAGAGAATCAAAGCAAATGAAGAGATGAAGGTCTACTACGCTTAAACCTGGATCCCGTTTCTCTTATTTTTCAGTTGCTAGTACAATGAGTAGCTGGCAGCAGCCTAGACCTGGGAGCAGGCAGGTTGGGTGAGCCAGTCTCTGAGTGTTTCTGATGACGTACAATAGAGGCATCCAGCTCTCTACTTCAGAGCACATGGAACAGTTTGCTGCCTTTTGATGGACCACTGATCCAGAAATAAGCTGTTTGAGCAAAGACGAAACAATGCCACGAGGTTTTCCCCAACCTGGCTATCATATGGCAAGTATATAGTCTCAGATCCTAGACTCAGTTAGCAGAAAGTCCAAAAGATTTTCTTCTCCATGTAGTGAACAGACAGGAAACAGTTATAGAACACTTGCTCATGTTCTGAAGTGGAGAGTTGATCCTCTCCATTCCTCCACTAGGCATTTGCAGAAGTTGTCTCCACAGCTAGATGGCATGGTAGATAAAGGATGGGCCAGGAGTTTTTTTTTTTTTAATTTTTTAAATTAAATTTAATTTAAGTTCAAATCCAGTCTCAGACTTTGTGTGACTCTAGGCAAATCTTTATTTGCCTCAATTTCCTCAACTGTAAAATGAGTTGAAGAAGGAAATGGCAAATCATTCTAGTATCTCTATGAAGAAAACCCCCAAAAGGGATTCCAAAGAGTCAGACACAACTGAAATGTCTGAATAACAACAAAAATGCCCCTGATTTTGTCTACTGGATAGAAGGGAATATGTTTTTCTTAGCCACTCACCTCCAACTTCAGGATAGGCTGCCCTCTACTTTCTTCACATAATAAACAGAGGTCTTTGCCATGTATTCCCAAGTAAACAGCAATTCTTTCATCTCTCACAGGATATTCTGGGTCTCTACATGGCAGTATTTCCAAAATGACTGTCAGGACACAGAGAGGGCAAATGGTCTAAGTCATGATATTTGTCAGAATGGAATGAATTCCTAGACACGAGTCCAGTATCAGTGGGGTGAGCAGAATGGTGTGGATGCTGCTTTTGGAAAAGCATTAGGGACAGAGAGAAAAAGAGTTCTCCAAAGCGCCCTCCTGATAACCCAAAGGGACCTGCTGGGTTTCTTCCTTCCTTTCAGTGAATAATCATGT